>NW_028277796.1:300000-448633 GCF_059751315.1 Micrasema longulum
GTTCATTACTGCATTATCACTAGTAATACTTTAAGAAAGTGTATTAATCAGTACAACGGCAACCGAAGGGTTACGATAATGAAACTATTAATCAATTATGATGTCAGTTACAAATATACGATCAGAATGTCTGCAATTCATGTTCATATTTACATTATTAAAGAGAAGAAAGAAAAAATAATCTATAACCAAATGAATAATCAAGATCCAATGATTTAGTAAGAAAACATTAAGGTTTGAAATAAAATAGACTAAACAGGCGTCACAATATCTCTACACAAAGCCACACAAAAACGCAGAGACATTAATTCTGTTTGTCTGTTAAAGAAAAAATTCGTATATTCTTTACATTCATTTCTCTTATCACAAGTCAATAAATGTGAATATGTAAATGATAAAACAAAATAAAAATATTGCACTAATGTTCCATTAAGAGTCACGAAAGATTAATTATCAAAGCATGCAACTATTAATTAGTTTATGTATGAGCTTCCATTTTTATGCATTGTATTTACAATGCTATAAGAAATAATATTTATAATTTTCAGAAGGCTACGTTGAAAATTGTTAAGTAAAAATATTTGTTGTGCCAAATGGAAAAACCTGGTTATGCTTTTTAAATAAGTCTTTGGATCTGAAGAAAAACATGGATAAGAAAAAAAATACATTAGTCAATTCAGAAGAATTAATAATAAATCGAATAGTTAAAAATATTTATAAATAAAACAGTTTATGTTTTTAACTTTTATAGGATCACAAATTGTAGTACAAAAATAATGAAGTTACCTACAACATTACGAGTTCACTCTCAGAGGAAACATTTTACAGATGTCTCACGCAAACTGAACTCAACATTTGTGATGTATATTATATTAATATGATTATAACCGTAAAATTTATTAAAATAAAAAATAAATAAAAATTTCATAAATAAGTTTAAATAAAATGAAGAGCTATTCTATGTACATTTTAACAAAATTATATTGTATTAAATCAGTGAAGTTAAAAAGAGCAATTTCCAATAAATTTTAAGAAAATTTATATGATAAAAAGTAAATAAATAAGTCGCTTCACCTCGTTATACGGGCAAAAAGAAAATTGGTATGTCGCAATACCTAAAATGCACAATAAAATGGTTCAACTATAACATAATCGCTAAGCAGTTCGTATTTGTAAATTTATGTACAAAGTATGCCTTCAGAAAGTGACCACCTCTCAATAATCAGATCAATTGATATATTCTATGAGATCAGATATAATTTTGAATGCAAGAAATAATCTATTCAGTTATATCTTGGAAATGTTCAAAAAGCGAAACAAACACTGAACACACAGTCCTTGACATACAAGTTATATTATGTAGTTACAGTACGACATTCCTTATAGGTAAATTTATCTTTCTAGGAAAACCACAAATAGTTCTTTATTAAACTAGGTATAGTAAAATATTTTCACAAATAAATATTATCCTAATAAATGTAAACATAGTTACATATTGATAGACAAACGATTGTATGATCTCTCATCTATTCCTAAAGCTTAATTCTACTATTTACATATATAATTATGCGTATCGTGTGATTTCATAAAAAATACTTAAAATTATTATACATATATAAAATTATAATACATTAGATATCCGTGAACATGTTTTAGATAACTAAAATGCTCGATTATGATTAGGTGAAGTATAACAAATATCCCATTTTTATTATTTTGAAATTAATTCTTTAATATTTACAATTGATGATTATCTGTATGAATTTGGCACAATACTTGCTACCAAAATTTTACTTGATCTCGTCACCAGAAACAGTTTTTTATTTTGCACATTCAGCGATCATTGCGCGACAAATTTATTCTTACAAAAACAGTTACAAGCATTTTATTAAAAAAGTAAACACTGGTACTGAAGAGTAAATAATTGATAGCAAATATGAAGGCGGAATTTATGCTAATTACAGTAAAACAGCTTTATGCCAAATTTTCTATAAAATACAATGATTGTAGTATTAACATTATTGGTATAATTAATACAAAATTATCCAGGTAAATTCAAACCTTATTTGTAGATTTTAAATAAATTATAAATGTGAAACAACACACCCATAATAACTATGTACTTTATTTTGACTTTAATATTGGTGCCTTTCCAATAGTTATATTATGTACATCTCTGTTGAGTTAATATATATTATGTACATTTATTACACTTTGTATGTATGCACAATATAAATATTTTAAAGAATAACAGTTTAATAACAAAATGTAATAATACTCTCCGATGTAATTAATGAGGTAAGGAGAATTTGAAATACTTAAGTTGCGGTCAACAGGCAACAGGATATATCCGATAGTAAGTACGTGAAGTCTGTGAAATTATCTGATTTTTACCGTTCAAACATTTATTTTTGATAGACATAAGTCAGGGATAACACGACGGAGAAAATTTTTGACAAAATTAAAATTTTTCAATCAAATAATATATAAACGGTGTTTATAAAAGTTTGGGTAGGACATTCGAATACTTCACATATAAGTACAGATGATTTCTTAAGAAGAAAAGTATCACATGAAAAAAGAAAGAAAGATTTAATGCTTGACAAAAAATACACTATGAGTGAGTATATTATCATGCGAATCGTAATTATATTGTTGAGATAAATGCAAACTTGAAAAAATTATCAACTTATGAATGTCTTTCACATTAAATCAATTATATTAAAACACAAAATCAAACTCATCACTATGTCTACAAAAAATGGCAAAAATCATGCTCAGTGTGAGTTATGGAGAATTTGAATTCATTATTCTTTAACGTATTGTATTAATTGGAATTTCATCCTTTATTTTTACAAAGATCAATTTATAAGAACTGGTTTTGATTTTTATATCTTAAGAGTATAGATATTTGAGTCGATAATAAAACACTAAAATATATGCAATATGCAAATAATGATTGTACAAATGTGAATAAAAACGCCGAGATTTAAAAAAATTGTCGGAGTAATATGGACATGGTATTTGAAAATATGCAAGATTCTAGGTACAAGGGTACGATTATAACAAGGATAAGATAACACAATGCAGAAGTCGATGAGGAGTGAAACTACGCCCTGGACTCACAACCAATCAGTTCTTGTAGTTGCTGAACAGTCGAGCGATCCAATAGGCACAGATCAAAGTCAAATGTTTTTTTGGTAACTTCATACTTTCCTGTTTCAGCTATCAGATTGACTACCCTTTCCAACTCGTCGTTGCTCTGTATGGTCATTATCCTGTGCTGAAGCTCCTTCAGTTGAATCATGTAGTCGGGAGATATCTGTTTCCTGTCGATTTGGGAGGCATCCTCACTCAGTGGTGAGTCACATTTTAGGGGGTGGTCACTAAGGCTGCTGGAGACGCCATCATCTTGGACCTTAGTATCGGTTTTGACACGAGGAGAGGACTCTGCTTTTACTCTAGAAGTGGTTTCTAGAAGATTGCTATTTTCCGGTCGCTTGCTCTTTGAGCCGTGGTCTGGTTCATCGGAAAGTTTAGAAGATTTGGAATTGTTTTCGGAATCGTCTTTTGAGCCACTTTTCCGTTTCCTTTGCTTCTTCTCTTCCTTGGTTTCGTGTTTATTTGGTTTATCTTTATTTTTAGACTTGTGGCTGGAGCCTTGAACACTTTTGTCCAATTTTTCTACAGGGGGTTTATCTACTTTGGGTGTTTCTGGAGCTGGTTTCGATTTGATAGTTTCCGTCTTTGCTGTTTCCACTGGTGTCTTACTTGTGGACTTGGCAAATCTGCTATTACTTTCAGATGTTAAGGACACATCTTCATCCTCGGACATTGCCGACACTTCTGATTCACTATGTGAACTGCAACTCAAGGCTTCGATCATAGAACCGAGAGGGTTTTTGGACGATTTGCTAGTTTTAGAAGCACTTTTTGAGCTCGATTGGGAACTCGTATCAATAGAGATAGGGGAGATAGTCAGTTGGCCTCTATCTTTTTCTTTGAATAGTTTGGGAATCGGAGTAATTTTATCAATTTCCCGAGGTATTGTATTATAGTCCGCCTTCTCAGAAACACTCGGAGAGTCATTGTTTTCAGCGAGGATCTTTTCTTTATTCGAGTGCTTATCTGTTTTGTGTTTTTTTTCTTTGCTTCCAGATTCTCTTTTTTCTCTAGATTCATCGCGTTTCTTATCTTTCTTCTTGTGTTTGTGTTTTCTTTCGCGGTCACCTTTCTCTTTGTGTTTAGATCCGTCGGAATACTTGACAGAATCGGCAGGATCCTTCACAAAATCTTCTAACGAAAATTTGTGGAATGGTTTAACTACGGGCTTATCCTTGTCTTTAACAGGAGGGACTTCCTTAACAGCCTCTTTAGGTTTGGGTTCTGGAATAGTCGGTTTTATTTCTTTGTCTTTTTTATGCTCCTTTTTACTTTCACGATCTTTATCGTGACTTTTTTTATCCTTTTTTACTTTCTTTTCTGTTTTTGTCGGATTATTTTCCGGTATTTTAGAAGTCGACTGTTTGTTTTTGCTCTCCGATTCAGGATACTTGCTGGATTTAAGGTCTTCCTTGGGCACAGAGCCATTTGGCTTAGGGCTGGGGGGGATGGGCGGGGGTGTGGGGGCGGGCCTCTTGGTGGGTGGTGCGGGTGAGGGGGGGCGTTCCGCCGGCCGCTTGCAACTCTTCTCCTTCCCGGGTTCCCGTTCTTTATGCGGTTTGGATCGCTTCTCTTCTTTGGACTTTTCCTTATCATCTTTTAATTGTTTGGACTTATCTTCCTTGTACTCTTTTTCCTTACTGTCGTGTTTCAATTTTTGTTTATCTTTTTCCGAGTGGGACTTTTCCTTCTCCTTTTTTTCAGCCTTAGTAGGGTTGGGAGAAGGTTTCTTCGGGTCGGGGGAAACACGAGATGGTTTGTGAATGGGGGTCCCGAATAGGTTCACGAAGTTGTTGGAGGGTCGCGGGAGGTCCTCAGACCTGTGATCCTTGGACTTGTGCTTCTTGGAGCTGTCTCCTCCCAGTTTGGGCTTCCCTATGAGCTGCTGAGGCTTTTCATCCACAAAGGAGTCCCCACTGTTGCGGTCGTGATCTATCGGGGTGTGGAGAGAGAATGCGGAGTTGTTAACGACCATTCCACCCCCTTTGAAGAGTTTTCGCCGGAATTCGTCCGTAGGGTTCTGAAAAACATACTTCTCCTTTTGTGTCTTTATGATAGCGGGCCCAGCTTGTTGCAGGTGAAGGTCGTAGTTAAATCGGATTTTTTTAGGCTCATCTCGATTTTTTAGATATATTTCAATGGGCAAATTAAATCCTGCATATCCGGACTCTTTCACGCAGTACGGAGGTTCCTTAACAACTGAAAAGGCAAGAATGAGTTCAAACAAGTGTTGAATAAATACCCTGGCACCGCTAGCATAGCAAGATATACTAGATGCACCTCTATAGAACAATATTTATCTTCCTAATATGCGTTAAACTTACTCCGAGGTAACTAATATAATTTGTAGTAGAACAGAACTGCGAATATCTTACCTCTCTTTGGTTTGGGAAAGGTCTCATGCAGCTGAAAGACAACCTTATCAACAAACTGGCTGATATCTGCAGAATCAATGCCCCGCACAAATACCTCCCAGTCGTGGGTGAATCCTTCGGGAGTACGTTTAGTCCTTATAGATGCTTCGTGCCCTATTTCGAAATTCACCTTTATGGACATTTTTAGGCGGTTTATTTGTTATCTGAAATAGGTAAACACAAATCAATGAAATAAAAATTGAACCAAATTGCTATTTCGGTGGCTGGAGATCGACACATTTCAAAACATCGCGTAATATAGTAAACTGACAATAACACGCACCGAAGTTCATCTTAATTTGACTAAAAACTATTAAAAATAAACAGATTGTATTTCGTAGTATGTTTACATCTTAACAATTGTAAAATCCTAAGACGGAGAAAAGTATCGTAAAATTATAAATAGTTCAAATCACTCACATGACAAACTTCGAAAGGTAACACTGACATAAATCATAAATCAAACGTAAAATGTGTTCAGATTTTCACTTATTAGTAGAAATATTTTTAGTATATATGTAGAGATATCACGATATTTTGATCGGCCATGATAATAAATTCCCAATCTCTATAGAACTATTGGCGCCTCTGGTGATAAATTCCATTCCTAAACAAAGTATAAATGTTGCTAGTATTGCTAGTTCTAGAAAGCAAGGAAGTAGGTTTTTTATATACTGGAATATTATTGGTTCAAATTGCTGCATTGGAGGTATTGGAGATTATATATTAATTA
Source organism: Micrasema longulum (assembly GCF_059751315.1). Lineage (NCBI taxonomy): Eukaryota > Metazoa > Arthropoda > Insecta > Trichoptera > Brachycentridae > Micrasema > Micrasema longulum. The sequence continues at coordinate 306,310 of NW_028277796.1, forward strand.
TTATGATTTAAAGTGCTATAATTTATAAATAAAAAATATCACTTGGTTCGTGTTTGTTTGATTTAATTTGGAAAAAGGTGCATTTCTAAAGGGACCTCGCGTATTTTTTCTAAAAAGAGATTAATTGGTAACCTATAATTAGGCATCTACATATAACAAGGAAGTTCACAGTTTTTAAATATATATTTTTATTCGTTAATAAACTAAACCATTTTATATTTTTGTATTTAATTATATCGTATTTTCAGTGCTATGACTTTTCAAAGTTTTGTATTTCTGAAATAACTCCACATGTGACGTCAAAGGGTCTTCTCTGTCAGTTCTTCCTATTGGTTCGTTTTCGGTAAGCAAACCGGATATCCTTTAAAGCTCTCATATCATTGGTTGGCCCATATGAACCAGTGACGTCGTTCAAAGTAGTGCGTTTTTATTTTAATTAAAAAAAAAATTTTTTCAAACATTTTCAAAAAACAATGCCATACAATTTAATGCTCTATTTTTTACCGCGTGTAAGAAAACATTTTTCGTATTCAATTCCCCGTAGGGCTGAAGTTTTTCATTGAAAACAATATTTTAATGTTTGTAAGTAAAGAAAAAATAAATATATACGATCTAAACTTATCATCTCTTACCTTTATTATAAAAAAGCATATCGACAAACACAGAAAAATTTGTTTTGCTTGATTTATTTGAATATTTCAAAAGGTCCATAAATGCCTCATGTCTCCTGAAAATATAAGTACAAAGTATACAAATAGGGTTACTATAAATAAACAACAAAAAAGAAAACTCCCACGTAAATTTCGTCATTTCTTGATAAACAGTGTAAAAAAGACAGTAAGCAGGAATATAAATATTTTCCACCACCTACTCAAAATAGTGGAAAAAATATTTTATGACTGGCAAATTAATTACTTTGACATCGTCTATGCTTATTTTCTAATAATGCGTTAATATGTCAGAAGTCAGAAGGTGTCTATGGTACACAGAAATTGACAGCAGCTGACGGAAAAATTCAAGTCGATCAAATAAAAAATAATATTGTAGTCTTCGAAGTTTATTGATCCTGAAGTTGTAAAACATGTCTGCTAATTCAATTTCGGAAGGTTTTAAAAGATTATTCAAAAAACGGTCTATGAGAATGGCTATACCATTCTTCACACTTATTATTGGCGGATCTTTCGGTTTACGAGAATTCTCTAATCTTAGGTAAATGTTACGTTCGATTGTGATTTATTTTTTAATTTGAATTCGGCTTTTAAATATCTCGATACATTTTACTCAGCATTACCTAGTTCTACATACTAAACATTCCGTAGGGATACAGAGTGCCCTAAACAAAGTTTATTTATAGATCTACCCTCATTTTTGACATACACGGGAACAAATTAGTAGGATATATGGTGAAATTGGTATAAAGCATGCCTTACAACATGGTATATTACCATTTCTGGGGTGGTATTCCAAACACTCAGAGCCGCATTGTCTTGCGTATTTACATACAGAATACACAAGAAAAACTGTTTTCTAGTGCCACAAAAGTGGTTCAGAATACCACCCCTGTATTTCCCAGCTGCTAGTTGCACTCCCTTAATCGGTAGTCAGGCAGAAGGGGCTATATGTAATTCACAAAAAAATTTAGGAGCTGAAAGAAAGCTTCTAATTCAATTTGCAAACTTAAAATAATCAGATAGTCCCTTCTGCTACCTGACTACCAAATTATTACCGGTATTCCTTTACCTTACTAATAGTTGTTTGAATGTTCTTCCATATTTGGTGATATTGATAAATTACTAATAGTGCCAAGTACGACTGCACATTTAATAATGTTTAAATATAAAGTAAAAAATACACTTTATCAATTATTTCAACATGATTTTGTGTTCATAATATATTCATAGAGCATAAGAATTACAAGATTCTAGAGTTTACTTGCATTGTAATAAAAACACAATATAATATCTGTACCTCAGAGGCGGATGCAAATCCAAACGTCAAATGTTCAACAATAGCCTAAAGAATCTACTTTCTCCAAGTGATTTATATTAATTCAGAACATTATTTTGTATTATCAGTATCTTAATACATTGGTTCATTCATTATAAGACTTATATTTCTTCAAAATCAATGGACATTATCATAAACTGGATACGAAAATCGAAATGTCGTTTCATCAAATTCTGAATTTGCACCCGTCTGCCTCTGAGGTACAGATATTATTCTGCAGTAAACCTATAAATTATTTTCTTGAAAACTGACCCTTTTAGTAATTAATTTTGAAAAAAGTATTACTCCAATTTTTTCCACTCCTGAAAATATTTATGGAATGCTTCTTAAAATAAAGAGTTTTCGGTAGATATTTTTTATTCATAAATTGGTTGCTATTATTATAAATATTTCATAATCTATGCATTGATTTTCAGATATAAATATTCACAAAATAAAATGATACAGTCAGAAGCGAAAAAACATGGTATAGACATGAAGGAGTCCGGAGAGGTCACATTAGAAACAGAATATGAAAAAATACAGAATATCGATGTAGACAATTGGCAAAATGTCCGAATCGCAAGACCATGGGAAGAAAAAGAAGCTAATTAAATTTATTATATTAAATTCTATGTAAATATAGTGATAAGTTGTTAAATAAAATGTCTTTTAATTATTTCTGTAATAGAACCATCCCTCCCTTTTCTTTATCAGTACCCTGAAGTTCTGAGTAATAACACACTTCCGCTTATAGAGCCGCCCATAAAGATTAAAAACATTCTATGATTATCAATCGTGAAATTAGCTACAGTTCCCAGCAAAACAATGTACTGTAGGCAAGGGGCGAATCGTCAAAATAAGCGATTATGCATAGCATAAAAGTGCACCCAGTGCCCAGCCTATTCTCGGTGAATGATGAAACTAGCTGTTTACCTCAGCTTATTCTCCATACAAAAAAGTACACTATATTTGACATCTTTAACCCAAGTCAGCCTTTTTAGTACTAAAACAAACTTGCAGATTACAAATATTATTTGAAGATTCTCTTATTTGGAAACTAGTATTTCGATCATTATTTCCGAAGGACAATTTTTCTTTGTTAGGATACCATTGGCAAATTATGTATCACATAGGACATGTGGCGTTTGCAGTGGCCGTTTTTGGAATTATTAATTTTAAAAGGAATCGGCCAGTGCTTCGTGTTAACAGTTACTGATGGATGACAAATAGTGTACACGGGAAAAAAAATAGTCATTTATAACTATATTACTTACATATGCATTATGTACTTATACGTCAGTACAAATTAATGAACATTTTTTGTAGACTACTTATAAAATAAATCACGGTTCGCCATTGCCATAGGCACAGTCTTTTTGCCTTGCTTTTGTTTTACACAAGGTTTTATCGAGTTTGATATATTTATCTTGAAATTGTATTCAGTACACACTTTTTCTTCCACCGAAGATAATAATAATAAAATCAAAATTAATGAAATAACACTTTGAAATATTATATTACAAAAATATTCATAAATGTTTGACACGATTATCATTATTATATATATCGACTGTGAACCGCCAATATCTCCATCTTCATAAATTAAAAAAAAGAAAAAACCTCCTTTTTTTTTTAAACTTATGTATTTAAATATTTGGTTTTCTTATAATGGTATAAATTATTGTAATTGAAAATTTAAACATAAAATAATTAATATATTTAATAATATAAAATAATAATGCCAGTTAAGAGGTATTGGCTGTTCACGGTCGATTGTATATATATTTATTATTGTATTCTGCCAAATCCGTATTAATTTTCACATACGCCTATGTATTTATTTTCTTAAAAGCTGTCTTATATATTTATTATTGTAGGGTTATCCCAATTTACATTTCTATAATCCTTTTTTTATTATTATAAGGAAATTTCCACAATATTTATGAGCAAAGTTAAGCTCAGCGACGAAACTGTCTTGTTACGGGGCCACAATTTGATTGATATATGTTGCAGTCAAAAGGTCTTTTAAATAAATATTACATGTCAATATTGTCGGGAATCAAATGTTTGGTAAAAACAATAAGAATTAATTTTTTAAGAAATATAATGTGTATGTGAGGATTTATTTGCCTAAATATGACAATTTTTCGTTATTTTTAACTATTAAATAACTGTGCTACACAATGGAAATTTAGTTGTAGAATGGGATAGGGAGCCCACAACACAATCATAAGACCGCAATCTGATTCTATGAAATTAAAATATGATTTAAAAAATATTATAATTTTAGGTTTTTCTGCAAGTTACACCCAAAAAATAATGTTTGTATCACGAGGGCATAAATTAATACAATTCATTTTTGTCCATTTGTAAAATGATTTATTTTAGGTATTTTATGAAAATAAATATAAAAACACCGTAATTTCACAATGTGTGTCATATAATATATTTTATGTATTAAAATATAAAATCAAGCAACATAAGTCTGGTAATGTCCAAATCATTTCCTAAAATAGCATAAATAATAATACAAAATATACATAATAATAATTACCATAAAAACCTATTACCAAATATTAAAAGCCATATAGAAAAATAAAAAATAAAGAAAAATAATAACTAATTTACATATCCCATTCCAATTAACGGTTTTTTTGTGATGATTGTTGTATTTTTCATAATACTACTATGTTATTGGATAATTTATCAGATTAATACTATATTATTCTTAAAAAATATATATTAACAGATTCACAATACATTTTTACATAGCATAAATCAAGATAGAAATAGTCTATATTTATTGCTAGTTTCTATAGATAGCAGCATTCTTGTTTATATGTATAATTTACTTACAAAGCCTAGTTTCATACAACAAATAGAAAGCGAAATAAGACTACCATATTATAATATTATTATAACCTAATAAATACATTACACTTGCGGCTTTTCAAAGATGAAGTATGACTTAACAGAAATATTAAGATGTGGAAACTCTCGTAGCTGCATAAATTGTTGTATGCATAGGTTATTGTACTCAATACTAGAAAACTAGAAAGAATAAAATGTCAAAGCTCCATTTGGCATTAGATTAATTTTCATTGTTACTATCCAAGTAATAATTATTTTTCCAAATGAGACATGAATCTTTTTTCTTTTAGTTTCTTTTGTATTTGTTGATTTACTTTCAATTCTACATAATCTTATTTATGTATTATTTTATAGATTCCACAGCAAAATTGCCTTGAAAGGTGTGCAAAAGAAATGAATGTATTAATTTACTTATAATAATTGGAAGTTTGAAACTATTTATCATCATCATCATCCCAGTCACTCACTAACCTTACGATGTTAGTGTCCTTCTGCACAGTACTATCACTTTTCTTACCATCCGTTTCCATCACCTCTGGTTGTGAATCGTTGTCTTCCCAGTCATTTAAAAGGGTGGAGATTTTTTCTACTGTCTTTTGTTTTAATGTGGAACGAGTACCGGAGTCGCTATTATACGATGTGTTTGAAGTATCCAAGTCGTGGCCGTTATCTTCAGCTTGATCTTTAACTTCCGTTTCATTGTTACCAGTGTCTTCGGGACTTAGTTCTGCAGTTGGACTATCGGATTTGGACTCGGCATCTCTTTCTTTCTCTTGAATATGTTTTTGAACTTCTTTCTCAATATTTTCGATAGATTCTTCTACTTCCATGGGCTGATCTGGTGAAATTTCTTCTTCTACTGTTTCAGAAGTTTCTGATTCCTGGAAAGGCACTTTTTTCAATGTCATTTCTTCGTCTGACCACTCGGAAGCTAGTTTTTCTACATTATCACCGATACCTTCAATTTCACTAGATTCTACTGCGACTTCCGTCTCTATAATATTTGTTTCCTCTTGAACGACTTCCATCGCTTCTTCCGTATCCAATATGATAACATTTTCATGTAATGGATCGATGTCATCTTGCTGAGTTGGAGACAGTTCATTGACGGGTTCCTCTATGCATATATTTACTTGATCCACACTAGAAGAAACTTCTTCAACATTCAAGTCAGAGGGTTCCTCATTTTCTACTGTAACAGCACTGTCCAATTCACTACTTTCAGCCAGGAGCTGATTTTCTGACTCTTGGGCGGATATAATGACTTCGTTAGATTCAGCTGTGACTATCTCAGTATTTTCAGTGAGAATATCTTCACTTTGGATATCGCAGGGCACATTGCATTCGTCACTAATGGTCACATTGTGATCTTCTATTATCGGATCACTCAGTTCTTGACTAAGAGAAATTTCTTCTTGCACTTCGAGAGAGTCACATTTTCCGTCATCCTCTTGTGAAGGTTCAATTGCATCTTCCTGCCAAGTTTCAACTGTTTCGTGAACGAGTCCTTGATCAGATAGAATATTTTCAGATTCAGTTTGATCTTCTTCCAAATGTTCTACATGCGATTCCACTTCTTGATTCTCAGATTCAAATTGATGTTCCTCCCCTTCTGTAAATTGATTTTCATTGTTTACTTGAACGAAATCCTTATCCTCAGATTCTAAAGGATGACTGTATACCACTACAATGTTAGAGCCATCAGTGGGAATATTTTGTTCACAAGTCATACTAAAGTCTTGATCTTGAAGGACCATTACAGTACCATCGGGTGTAGATTGAAGTTGTACCGTTTCTGATTGCGGCTCAATGAATTTAGTTAATGTTGCAGAATTAGATACTTTGGATTCATTATTTGTTGTGTATACCACAGGTGCTGTGGATGGCAAGTTTTTGTATTGTTGGTTTCCGGAAACTACTATCTGAATAGGTTGATTTTGATTAACAAAGCTCCTTGCCGGTTGTAATTTTGGAGGAGTGTTCACTATTCTTGAGGACAAAATTTGAGCTGCGGAAGTAAATTGTGGCATATTACATTCTAAGGTTGAAGGAGCAGTATAAGTATCTCCGGGTAGATCAGAAAGAATCATTTCAGAATCGTTATCAATTCCTACTTGAACATGGCTCATACTTTGTTCTATGGTATCACCCTGTTCAGATTGCAAAATATATTCGTTGTCATTTAAAACTACAATACGATCTACGAGTCCCAAGCTTGTTGCGATTCCAGATGCCACATTTCCCAATGCTTCAGATTCTGAACTATGTTCCATCATATGCATGACATTTTGGCTATCGTCCCTCTCCCTCAATTTCCTTACGGGAGAAGCGAAAGATTTTCTTACTTGTTCAATTGCATTTTTGTTGAGAAGTTGAGAATTTAGTATTTTTTGTGAATTTCTGGATGGTTTGTTTAAGACATTGGAAATAATTTGAATTTTTCCATCATACTCTTCTTTTATACTGACATGCTCTTCTTGGGAATATTTATTACCGATATTATCTGAATATTTTAGTTCGTCATCGTAGATTTCTTCCTCGTCAGAATTATCTATGATGCCATCCTTTCGGGCTAACTCTTTGTGAGCTAACTTCAGATGGGTGTAGAGATTAGTTTCCCTCAAAAATATCTTATTACAATAAACACACTGATTAGAAGCCTTTCTGTCGGGACTTATCTTATGGCCTGATATTTGTATGTGAAACAGCATCTGCGACCTGGTGCGGAATAAGGCGTTACACACGTTACAGGAGAATTCTCGGTTGTCGAGGTGAGACAGCTTGTGTTTAATAAGGAATGCTTCGGTGAGCGCAATGTAAGAGCACTGGTTACACTTGGGGAAGCTGTGGGTGGAGGGCGGTGGAACATTGTGCTTGGTGTAGAGGTGGTGAAGCAGGTGGTTCTTCTTGCCTGACTTGTAGCCGCAGTACTCGCAGATGTTGGCCGAGATCTTCTCCTTGTGCACACCCACGAGGTGCTGGTAGTACTTGTGGTAGGAGCAGAAGTTCAGAGCTTTCCCTGGAGTACCGCACATGAGACACAGCCAAGGGCCCGATATGTTGGCAGCACCGAGAGAAACTAACTTCGCCATCACTTCCGAGTTCATATTTTTATTGACGTAAGTCCAATCGGGCTTAACATCGTCATCATCTTTCAAAATTTTCATCGAAGAGCTCGTGGCGAACCGTTTTTGTTGATTAATCGGAAAAGATTTCGGAGAATTCTTCGGACTAGACATAGATTTATTGGTGCCGGACATTATTTTCAATTTTATGTTCTTGTTATTTTTCACGAGATGGGGGTACTTTTTTAGTACTTCACTGATGATTTTAGCATGATTAAAATTTGATTTAGGATCCTTCATTGTCGAGAATTTAGATTTATTATCTGCAGCATTCTCATTCATTTGACTAAACAATAAATTAGGGTCTTCTTTCATTTGATTTTGCGAGGCATCTTTTTCATAATCCATATTCATATTATCGAAAATTTCATCGTCAGATTGTTCGTCCTGCGCAATGTACTCAGAACGGAGTTTCTGTTGGTATGTGAACTCACTGACTTGCTCCAAGTCAATATGCTTCACATCCGGAGTATCCGAAGATGAGGATCGAGGTCTCTTATATGTGGTTCCTCTTTGGAGTTCCTCAAACTTCCTGGAGCACGATGCTTCGTCGTAAATATTCTGAACTCTTCCGCCACTCTCGCGCATGTCGCGATTCTTAGTCAGTTTCATTAGCGGCCGACTTTCGTAAGAAATATCAGCAAAAGAAGATTCAAAGATATCCTCATTCTCGAGTTCTTCGGGCACTTCGTACCTAGTGGGTCTAGGAGAATCAAACTTGGGTTTTGGAGTCAGTTGCGGAAAGATGGAAGTCCCTTTTGCGAGGGTTTCTACCTTAAGTCCCGGCCCGGGTCCGTACTGCTTCCGATTACCGACTCTCTTCCTCGAGAAATTCTTCGGGAAACTCCCGATTATGTTGTTCGGAGATATTTTCTTGTTAGAAAGATGTTCGTTCATAAGGAATATTTCTTTCTTGGGTTGTTTAGGCAAAGCTTCTCCTTTTTGGGCATCGAGTAGTTTGGTTAATACGGTCATGTTCATGATTTGTGCAGTGGAATATAACCTGTCGTATAGGCTGTACTCGTACTCCAACTGTCCTGTGTACATAAAGTTGACGATGGGGACTACCACGTCTACTTGTAAGTCGTCCGGCATTATTAAGCAGTCATCGTACATTTCGCATGTCCTTTCCAACAGTTCGAAATACTCGGTGCAAGCATTAAGGACGAGACGATGCACTTTCAACTGGGCGTAGTCTTGAAATTGTAAAGTCAAATCGCAATAGTCGGTCCTGTTGAAAAAATGCTTGAGACGCTGAAGGAAGAAGACTCCCCAGTTGTCAACTTTTACTTGCTTAGTTGTTGACATTTTTATTTCTCAGTATTAATAGAGAAAATACTTATGAAGTCTTATTTCAGCGCTTATCTACATTGCCTGGAACAACCTGAAATAAAGTCCAGTGATATTAACTACGTAATTATAATTATTTATCATTTAAAAGCTAACTAGTACATTAATACTGCAATCATCGTCGACCCTGCCTTGTCCAGGCGGCACCAATAGCATTCATAAAAATACCGTATTTTAAAAACGCAACCTGACGATAAAATTATAAGTCAAAATCAAATTAGATATCTACGCTATTTAAATAACAAAACGTATAAATTACCGACCTTTGTATTTATTAGAACTGAACTTCATTTCTGTCAAAGAACTTCATTTTGTTCCGTTTAGCGAAAGTAGACGTGTGAAAGCTATCCGAAAGATGGCGATCAAAATGGAAGCGTTCACGATAACATAACATTAGTCATATTAGCTACTGTACATTTATATTTTTAAATTGGAGCGTAAAACGAACTTAAGTTAAATACATCTATTACAAAATAATTAATTTTTTTTTTTTTCAAAGGCAATAAAATATAAATGTGTGTAGATTCGTAAAAAAAATATATTTTCTTCGTATATTTTGATGATGAACGTAGTTTGTAAACTACGATGAACGCCATCTAGTAGACGCATTTAACAATATTTTGGTACACCAATATTGATCCAAAAACCTATTTTTTAGAAACGGTAAATTATGTCAGAGGTATTAAATTTTGTTTGCTAAAATAAACATTAGATGCCACTTAATATTTATTTTATTTAATAGATCCAATCTTGATAAAAATAAATATGCAGGTACTTAACGAGTAGGTATTATGTCTACATACGTAATTTTTATTATTTTGAGGAACATAAGGTCAATTAATAAGAATTTATTTAAGACAATTATTGTTATTCAATCGTTACATGGGCATCTAAATTATACGTATAGTATACGCTGTACATTTATTAGACAGTACATCTAAAGTATATAATCTTGTTTTAATGTAAGTAATATTAACCCTTCACTGCTCAATTTTTCTAATTCTAACTAAAAAATATATTTGTGTTACGTTTTATTTAATTTTTCAGCTTTATTTTTATATTTTAGGTATGCAAACAATATGCTACATCAGACATAAAAGGTTCGAAAATGCAAGAATATAAGGAAAACAAGAAATAATGTTTTTTATGAATATTTTTTTATCTAACAATGAAAGATGGGGTCTTTTTTTCTTAGGATGGATGCCCAGTAAAAAACAAGAAGAAAGTTGAGGAAACAATTATAACGTCAAATATTTAAAAAAATACAAGTAAATCATCATTGGAACATTTTAACTAAATTACACTTTTAATAGAACACATGCAACTGACTTTTTGTTTCAAATTTTATCGAACAAAATTTTACCCTTGGTGATTTCCGAAATAAATTATAAAGGCTAGTATGTATATTGCCGAGTGATAGAAATGTGAAATAACTTTTATGGCCAGTATAGGCATTTAGGTACTTACTATATATAGTTCACAAACAAACCATCACGCCGTTTCCCCGTAAGGGTAGGAAGAGAGGAACGCCACATCACTCTATCTTTGCATACAGATCTCGCTTCCTCTACATTCATGCATCTTCTCAAGGAATCGGTCTTCCTCTATTTCTGCATCCGTCAAGATTCGCATTGTAAATATTCTTAGCCGCTCTTTCGCTGTCCATTCGTTCTATATGTCCAAACCAGCGCTGAGCTCCTTTCTTGATTTTGTCGATAATGCTCGTCTCAGCATTACATAATGTACGGATCTCAACATTTGTGCATCTATCGTAGATAGTTTTACCACACATTCGCCTGAGAGATCGCATTTAGACAGCATTCAGCCTACTTTCATCCCTGTTTTTCAAAGTCCATACTTCACTCCCATAAATCAGAGTCGGGACCAGGACTCCGTTGTAAACTGCTGATTTTGCCTCTTGCGACAAACAGAGCATATACAGGGTGTTCATTAAACCCTGTCACATCTGAAACCACGATGATCAGTATGAGTAAGAAGACATATTGGCACATTAAAATATTTTTTTAGTAAAAATAAAATTTAAAAAAAAGCAAATGGTTGCTTACTTCTGCAGGGGAGTAACGAGGATGGGGAAGTGGGAATCTAGTGCTGCGCCACGCTCCCCTCACTTCTCCCCTGCAGAAGTAAGCAACTATTTGTTTTTTTAAATATATATATTTTTAAAATTTCTTTGTTCTAAATATTTTTTTAAATATGCTAATATGTCTTCTTGCCCATACTGATCATCGTGGTTTCGGATGACAGGGTTTAAAGAACACCCTGTATGCAGGTACCTAATCTTCCTACTAACCACAGAGATAAGGACACAATCTCGCTCAATGAATGAACGAAATGAGCTAGAGATCCAAAAGACACGAATATACGAAAGATCCGAATGACACAAAGATCCATTTAGTTCGGCGCTCTTTTTGTTCGCGAACTAACTGACCGAGATGAAAGAAACATACCTATGTCTAGTTCAATGTTTCCGACCTTGTCAGTATGACAGGGTCGTTCGCGAACTACACACTTCAATTTTTTTCTCCAATTATTTATTGGTATCTAACAGATAGCAGATCGTCTACATTGGGCAGTGTAGGGTTAATATTTTGATTGAATTGAAATCTTTGTAGACCAGCAAGTATTGGATTTAATCCCCCAGGAAGTTTATTTAGATTGATAGATATTTCAATAGACGGATACATTTTTTGAGAAGGAAAAATGTAAGTAGGTAGAAATTTGTTGCAACAGATATGGAAAACATATTTGAGAAGGTAATATGGAAGTCTAGGCATTTACAGGGCTTATGACCTGCCATTGGTCGGTTGGTTTTACCAGCTGAGACAGATTAAATGCATACGCAAAAAATTGCCAGTTGATGCCGCCCGTCAATTAATAAATGCGTTTGTAATGTCTAGAGTCAATTATTGTAATGGTATCTACGCAGGTCTACCAATGAATAAAATGACTCGCCTACAGTCTGTATTGAATGCCGCAGCGAGACTTATTTTTGGAATCTCTAAGTTAAATCATATCACTCCACTACATCGGGAATTACACTGGCTACGTTTTCCACAGAGGGTGGAATACAAACTCTATTGGCTTATGTATAAGTCACTGCACAACTCTGCTCCAGAATATCTAAGGGAAATCTGCATTCCAGATGAACTAGCTGACAGACGTCTTACGCTTAGATCAGCTGCATGTACGTCGAAAGGAAAAGTTATTATACCTCTACGCAATCAGCGCACGAAATACGGCGAACGCGCATTTGCGGTCGCAGGCCCTACGGCATGGAATGCTCTCTCAGCAGAGGTCCGAAACTGTGAGAGTGAAGTGATGTTTCGGAAGAAACTTAAAACCCACTTGTTCTCTAAATCATTTGAATAAATTCTTAGCATGTGGTAAAAAGTTAAAATTAAATTTATATCTTTATATAATCACTTTGTAAAGCGCCCTTGGGGTATTTTAATACGAAAATGGCGCTATATAAGTTATCCATAATAATAATAATAATAATAATAAATGGCTACTTTACACATTTTTACAATCTGTTGCAACCTTATAGTAATAACCTAATAGAGTCACTCATACGGAGAAAAACAGTTCTCTGATTATTTACCAGGAAGTTAGCTACATATTTCAGCAATTCAACGGGCCGTAGGTACTTGAGATGAAAATTGCTAGCCCTAATTGTTACACGTTTGTTGTTTAACTAAAATCCAAACAAACAAACAATTTAGAACGCTTTTGTTCTATTTGAGGTTGCAACAAATTTCAATCTAAATAACTCGGACGAAATTCAGCCTTTTGTTCTACAAACATTTGGACATACTCAAAACATTGTTAAGTAGGTATACTAATTTTTTTTTATTATTAGTAAATTGGTTGAATTTGCTAGGAAACGTAATTGAGACTTCATAACCTAAGTGCGGTAGTGATTAGTATGAAAATAATTGTTTTTTTTATATTTCGATCGCGTGCTAATGTTATGAAAATAGCGTAGCGTATAAAAGCTATGTATATTGCTAATGTTGATAATACTTCGTGAAGGGAGTGTATTCCTTTTTCAAATTTCAAAAATAAAAGGTACCTAAATGAATTTCGAAATGAGAAAATTCGACCTTCAGTTAATCGGCCCTTCGGGCCTCAGTTGATCAGCCCTTTGAGCCTCAGCTAGTGGCCTCTTTGGGCCTCATATGACAAACTACATGTAGTTTTTCTTGAATAAATTATAACCATTTCAGCGCCGTTTTTGTGAGTGATCACTTAACTTCAAGGGGGCTCTACATTTTGATTAAAAAATAAATTTAATCTACTTATAGGCTAATAGGTTAACTCTACATTGTAAAAAAAATGTTTACTAAATTTCAAAGTGGGTATGTTTATAATTGAATTATGTCCACGTAGAAGGTTGTAACGTGATTTTGTGTTTTTAAAGTAATTCGAGAAAAAAATGTTGCATAACTATATTTATTAATTCATTGTTTAAAAAAAAAACGTAATGCTTATTTCACTAAATTCAATGATTGTCAATGGTACCTCATTGTTATATAAGTATACCATTTTACGTTCAAATAAAACTGTCTTTTGTTTTTATTAATTAATCCCTTTCTTGAGAACGCTCCGTTAAAACGATCGATGACCTCCGTATTAAACACCTTTTATTTATTATTTACAATATGCCCATCATTATATTATACAGGGTGTTCTTTAAACCCTGTCACATCCAAAACCACGATGATCAGTATGGGCAAGAAGACATACTAGCATTAAAAAAAAAAAATAGAACAAAGAAATTAAAAAAAAAAAAAAATATAAAAAAAAACAAATGGTTGCTTACTTCTGCAGGGGAGAAGTGAGGGGAGCGCGGCGCAGCACTAGATTCCCACTTCCCCATCCTCGTTACTCCCCTGCAGAAGTAAGCAACCATTTGCTTTTAAAAAAAAAATATTTATACTAAAAAAATATTTTAATGTGCCAATATGTCTTGCTCATACTGATCATCGTGGTTTCGGATATGACAGGGTTTAATAAACACCCTGTATAATGGCGGGCATATTGTTTTAAAGCAATTTCTTCCTACTCACCCAAACCATTCAGTTTGAGAAAATAAGAAGTAGATATTTATATGGACATATTCTAGGTACTGATACAAAAGCTTATAATTTTATAAAAAAAATGGAATAAAAATAAACTAAAAATACACACTATACTATGAAGAGAAGAGGGGGAATGGGAAGGGAAGTAGAATGATAATGGTGTTTAAATAGATAATTAAAATACCTAGGTATATTCAACTCCGTGGTACCACATCTCCAAGTCATTACATTTTAGAAATAAAAATATTTTTGTATTTCAGAATAGGTTTGACCTTTACCCGCTCGTTAAATTAGCCTAAAGGGAAACTGGTACGTATATGTATAGTGTAAAAGTACATTAATAAGGTTCAAATTGAATTTAGTACAGACATAACATCCACTGAACGCCTGGGCTGGTATTCCTAAAGCATTTAGCGCTGCAGAGCGCGTTTTTACATACCAAATACGCGCTATAACGCGCTATAATTGCGTTCGGAATACCAGCCCTGGGGTGCTATTCTGAACCTTCTCTATCCCCTAGAGGCCAAGAGAGGGATTCATTCGGGGATTATTTTTTTTTGCGTGTTTTTACACTTCGCTTCGAATCTAGCCACACCGATGATTAAACGTTAATGAATATGAAAACGTGAAATCAAACATGATGATTTTATATTAAAATATTATTGCAATCTTAGACATAACCCAAAACACTTAATTAGGTTGAATTGATCAAACCGCATATGTTGTTTTCCGTTTTTTAAACAGCTTTATACATAATTTGACGATTAATCATTGGTGCGGCCATTATATAAAGCAAAGTTTATTCGCATGCAAAAAATGAAAAATCCTCGAATTTCTTTCTTCTCTTCCCCCTGCGATATTTATTTATCACTTTTTATACATCTACAGTTTATATACATATAAGGGCGGGCATATTGCCTTAAGGTAATTTATTCCTACCCACCCAAACCGTTCAGTTTGAGAAAATTATAAATACATGGACATATTGAATCTTACAATTTTATACAAATATTCAAAACATAATTGAGAAAATAAAAATACATAAAAAAATAACACTATACTATGAAGAGAGGAAAGGGGTGGGAAGGAAAGAAAAAGGATAAAGGAGCAACTCAAATATTTAGATAGTGACATTTCAATCTTGACTTAAATGTAAATAAGGAAGGGGCGTCTCTAACATTAGTGGGTAGCAGCTACTACTGTGAAAGAGGAGGCAAAAAAATTAGAGCGATGAAAGGGTATTAAAAGGGTTCTCTCGTTATTAGAACGAAGAGATAGTCCGTGTTGTGGTAGAGGTTGAAATAGCTCTCTCACATAAACAGGCGAAGTGGGATTATTTAAAATATTGTGAAGAAGTGATAGAATGTGAATGTTTCTTCTATGCCTCATACTGAGCCAGTGTAGTTGCGTGCAATATTCGGTTATGTGGTCGAATTTGCAAAGATCAAAGATATATCGTATACAAACATTCTGCAATCGTTCTAACTTATCAAGTAATTCAGAGTTAGCATCTAAAACGGATAAGATCCATAATAGTAACCAAGAGACATTAGCTAAGACGTAAGCATTATGGAATTTTAAACATGTAGAGCGAATGAACAGCGAAATAATATCTAAAAAGATTTACGATGCGAATGTTGATAGATATAAAAAACGAGGAAAACAGAAAAATACATGACATGACCAAATCCAACAAATACTTGATGTGTCAAAAGTCGGAATAATTCAAATTGATTGATTTACAAATAACAAAATAGTGTTATTTTGGGACAACATATTAAACCAGGAACCCTTGAGCAATGGTTCGACATTATTAAGGAATAATACTCTTCAATAGCAAGAGTATTTGATGATGATGCTGATGTGTTTCACAGATGTGAAAGATGTCGATCTCCAAAGTGATAATGTTCGGCTGCCTGACTGCTCTTCCAATCGGCATAACCAGAGGCAGGGTGGTTGTGGAAGCCGGGAGGTAAAACAGTCTGTGCTGACCCCGTCGTATATAACCACCAGGAACATACAAATTGATATTCTGTAAAATGGCTGAGTTCTCGATAAAACCTCTTATCAGTCTGAAAAAATGGGTCAGTGTGAACCCACCCCTCTAAGTTGCAGACGGTTGGTCTCAAGCATGCCCAAGAGGAACGCAGTGGGATAGAGCCACGGATAACTACCAAACTCCCTCACGTAGAGATACCTCAGATTTTTTTTCTGAACCCTCTCCAACATGAGGGAATATGTCACCTCGTGCGGACTTCATATCACCGAAACGCTCTTAAGCCTGGTCCGAACCAACGAGTTGTGCAGGATTCTGAATGTACGGGACTATCAAAAACCCTGCCAGTTCGAAGAATAATGGGCGTGCGTGCGTGAAAAGATCCATAAATATAGAAGTTAGATCTATCTGTAAGGATAAATAGAACGTAGTTATGCATTCATAGAAAAGAGTGAATGATCAAATCTACACAACAGTTGGACTGTATTTTACCTTGACAAATGAATAATAATTCATTACAATTTTTTTATATATTTGATCAGTTTGAATGATTTTTAAAGGCTGGATGACCATACAACCTAAGGTGTGCATTTTGCAGAAAATAGCCAGCCCTAGCAAAATGCTGATGTATGTTTTGTCATTATGTATTGTATTGTATTTTATATGTATATTAGGGTACTTCATTGTGAAGAATCACTTAATTAATTTGTTTTTAAGACTGGCTTAACACGACCTAAAAAATGGATTTTGCATATAACAGCCAGATCTAATATTAAATGATACCTTATTCAAACATTGAACGTATGAGATGACATTCTGTGTTAAAACACGTTTTTTTACTGCAGGTATTTTTAAAATAATAAATTTACAACAATTGATTACTTATGTTTTTATCCACTTTAATTTATTTAAGAGAATTAGATTTCTAGAGGCATTAATCTTCCCATCAGGATCTATGCCGTAAGATTTTTTTAGTGCTGTGGGTGTTTTCTGCGATTTGAGAAATGCCGTTTTTGTGATCAACACAATTTTAGGAAGGTGATTATTACAGTTTTTTGTATGAAAGTGGCCTGGCTGTTTTCAACAGAACATAGAATTGACCTTACTGCACACGATTACACTAATATCTCATATTTTTTTTAATTGTGGACTGGGTGGTTTCCGCATTATTATATGTGTGTCGTTTTATTATCTCTGTCTCCCCTACGAAGAAACGGTACACTGGACTGTGTTTGTTTAGGCAGGTACAATATTCTTCACACTCCTCTCTGCTGTGAAGTTAGTGATGGCCTACATGCAACACACATGTGATATGCAGTGGTGTGTGAAGGGCCTTAAAATACAACATAATTTACATTTTGCTTTTTATTTTCGAGAGGCGAAAGCACTCCAAAGCGCATAATACCCGTTCTATGGGCTCGTCATACACACGAGTGGTGTCTATGGAAATGGGAGGGTGGGTGTTCTAAATACAAATCCAGTGAGTATCTGCGGATTTGAAACAGTTTTTTTTTTATTGTAAAAAACTTTTAAATTGCCAAAACATAAATATATTATATTACTACATTTTACCCGCGGCTTCGCTCGAGTGGTATGAGGGGTTAGTTTTTTCGTTTAACAATAAGAATTTCTCTGATGGAATGATATGTTTTTTCGGGATAAAAAGTAGACTGTATCGATTGCCGGTCCTCCAACAATCGATATGAACAAAAATACGACGATCCGTTAGTCTATGACGACCTAGCATAGTTATTCTGTTAACAAATCCAAAATCATACTGCAAAACTAAAAGCAAAACAAACTAACTATAGATAAAGAAAGTCAATTTTAGATTTTAAATTAATTAATTTCGAATTAATTATTTTTGACAGCCCACCTTACCTCCTACTCATTCAAATAATGTTGCCAATGGTTGCTATATTTTATATTTTTTATTGTACTTTTTAAATTAAGAGACGAAATATAAGTACCCTACTTTGCTTCTCAGCTCTCCCTTATGCAAAAATCAAGTCGATTGGTCGCTTCGTTGCGATGTAAAGGAAACACAAATAAACGAACACACATAACGCACATGTATCCTCTCCCTCATTCATTCACGCATACACACATTTACATACACATGAATACAAACGTCACACAAATACAATTACGAAACTTCTTTTCTTATATATTATGTGTCGTTATATTTACAGTGGATTTTTTAAATTGGCTTTAGCATTGCTAATATTTTTCTACTTATTTTGTTTATGTAATAGCTGTAAAAATCCCTAAAAAAAAAAAAAATTTAGAATTTATAATATTACCGTAGATTATATTATAGACAACAACAAACCGTCACGCCGCCTCCCCGTAAGTATTTTGACTTTCGATATTTGACATGTCCATATCCTCAAGTATTTGTTGGATTTGGCCATGCCATGTCTTTGTCTTTCTTGGTCTTCCTCTATTTCTACGTCCATCAATATTCGCATCGTAAATCTTTTTAGCCGTCCTCTCCCTGTCCATTCGCTCTACATGCCCAAACCGACATGGATATCGACATTTGTGCATCTATCGTACATAGTTTTACCACACATTCGCCTGAAATAATGCATTTCGACAGCATTCAGCCTACTTTCATCCCTGTTTTTCCATGTCCATACTTCGTTCCCATACATTAGGGTCGGCACCAGGACTCCATCGAGAACTGATAATTTTGTCTCTTGCGACATAAATTTATTTGTCAAGGTTGATTCAAGTGCATTATATAGAACATTATAAAATATACATGGGCAGAATGGTGAATGTTACACAGTGTGTAAGTGGCCACTTAAACCAGCCAATGACGGTTCTTAAGCCCCGTAAATTCCTAGACTTCCATATTCCCTTTTCAAAAATGTTTTTCGTCTCTGTTGAAATAAATTTGAATTATAAGAACGCTAATATTTCTTCTTAAAATAAAAAAACATGATCAGTCTTACGCTTCAGGTACCAGTCCAGGGACAATGAAATATTATATTGTGAAAACACCCTTTTAAATAAATATTTTACATCAATTATGTCGGGAATCGAACCCGAGACCTCTTGCATGATAGGTAAACACGCTGACCATTACACCACGAAGCCGACGAAATAAAAATATTTACAAATATTTATAAAATATATATTATATTTATACTAGGACTATCCAAGTATAAAAAGTCTACTGGATCTAAATGATCCACTAAAATGTACGTCGACTGATTCATCCTCATTCCACACTTAAGTGGAAGAACTGTGTTCTGTGTCGTGTGTAGTAAGTGTGTTCTAGAACACACTTTCTGAAAATTTCTTGCGGAAAATGTTCGGAAACTAATTAAGTAAGAAAATATATCAAAACATAATTTTTATGACCTAATTTTTTTTTTTTTTTAAATCTGACCACGAAATCTTTTACAGTAAGTAGGTATTTACTATTTTTTTATTTGTTATTTTAAAAACCTCCGTAGTGTAATGGCTAAGAATTGCAGAATATTTGTATTCGTTATATCTTTAATCTTGGCAAATTTGACCACATAACCGAGTATCGCACGCAACTACACTGGCTCAGTATCAGGCATAGAAGAAACATTCACATTCTATCACTTCTTCACAATATTTTGAATAATCCCACTTCGCCTGTTTATCTGAGAGAGCTCATTTAACCTCTTTCACAACACGGGCTATCTCTTCGTTCTAGTAACGAGAGAACCCTTTTAATACCCAGTCATCGCTCTAATTTTCTTGCCTCCTCTTTCACAGTAGTAGCCGCTAGATTGTGGAATAATCTACCCACTAATGTTAGAGACGCCCCTTTTTATTTACATTTAAGTCAAGATTGAAATGTCACTATCTAAATATTGAAATTGTTCCTTTATCCCCTTCTTTCCTTCCCATCCCCTCTCCTCTCTTCATAGTATAGTGTTATTTTTTTAAATATACATATATTTATTTTTCTTTATATTTGCTTTTCATTTTTGTATAACATTGTAAGATTTAATATGTCCATGTATTTATAATTTTCTCAAACTGAACGGTTTGGGTAGGTAGGAAGAAATTGCCTAAAGGCAATATGCCCGCCTTTATATGTATATTTATTGTATATGTATATAAAGTGTCAAATAAAATAAGACTCTTGACGCACTGTTTTTTAAAAAAAAAAAGGAAACAATAATAGCGTTCTTATAATTTAAATTTATTTCAACAGAGAGGGAAAACATTTTTGAGAAGAGAATAATGAAGTCTAGGCATTTACAGGGCTTATGACCTGTCATTAGCTGGTTTAAGTGGCCACTTTACACACTGTGTAACATTTACCATTCTGCCCATGTTCGAACATCCACATTTCCTCAACTCTTCCATTTGTTGACTTTTGTGAAGTAAAGGAGCTGAAACCTATAGTATGCGGGTGAGATTCGACCGGCTGAACCAAATCACCTACTAGGCAACGCCTGAAAAGAGTTTTCTATTTTTTATACTTCTTCTTTTACCAGGTAGTTAATTCAACTATGTTTGAGTATGTCTAAGTGCTCAAACATGTTTTCCCTCTCTGTTAAAATAAATTTAAATATGAATAACTCCCTAGGGAGGAAATCCAACCAGTCTGCAAGCATTTGGGCATACTCAAACATTGTTCTTATAATTTACCCGAATATTTAAATTTTGGTGGCCATTTTCAACGAGTTGTAAATAACTATTAGGAAATGGAAATCAAGTTAGGGTAGAGCAAAGTTCGAATCTTGGACCTTTGATTCGTGAGTCCGCAACACTAGCCACAGAACCACAGCCCGATTCTTGTCCCACAGTCTTGGTTTTCTGTGTTAAAATTTACCACTGTAATTAGGCCTTCTGCCTGTTGTGGTGCAAAAAATAAATACATATTTATATAAAATAAATAAAACAACTTTGTTTTTAACCACTAATTTTTTTTTTTTCCACCGACCGGTTTCAAAGCAAACAAGCTTCTTCGTCAAGGTTTACGTAACTAGTGAATTAATTCCTATTTTATTTTTATCGTGTTAACTAAATACTACACGTGGACCCAATAAATCAAGTTTTTTTTCCTTACGAGGGTGGTAATTTGATATCAATATTTTTGAAGCTAGACAGAAGGTTCGCTTTGAAACCGGTCGGTGGAAAAAAATAGCGGTTAAAAGCAAAGTTGTTTTATTTATTTTATTATAATGAATAACCACACAGTTTGTGCTTCAAATACAAACATATTTATTTAAAATAAGGTATGTTCTCAATCCGTTGTGTCCAGGAGGATGAATTACAATGAATACAGTTCTGTGTGTGTTATATAATCAGAAACTTGGACGAGTGTTTTCGACTTGATGCCTGCTCTTTGGTAAAGATTCTGAATAAGGAAATCGAGTTGAGATAAGTCTGCCTTGCTGTGCAGTGGTTTTCTTAACTGCAATATTTCATTGTTCCTGTACTGCTCTGAAGCGTAAAATCGATCAGCTTATCTTTACGTAACAGATGATCGAACTATGCTGCATTTGGTTTACCAATGCAGTGCCTCATGCACCACTGAGTATGGGAAAAGGGGACGATGATGAAAATGTTTTGCATAATTCAAGAATTAACATTGTATTTTGAAAAAAATATGTACCTATAGTAATGAAGAAGTTCAGAGCTACGGGAAATTGAGAAAAATGTGTCCTTTATACTGTAAAAATTAGAGAATTTTATTGTACGATGAAGTTTCTAGAAAATTAGGAAAAAAATTATCTTATTTGAAACGTTACTAAACTACTTTAAACTACTTTGTTTTGTGTTGATATATTTCCGATTTCCGGGTAGCCATGTTCTCAACGTTTAGAGTTTTATGACAGGTATTTGATTCTCCTTTTAAATGTCCTTTAAACTCACCGGCTTAAACTCGTGACGTCACGAGCGGTTTTACTTCAAAATTGTAAACATTAAAAATCATCGCTATAGTATAAATGAATCACGACCCATAAAAATAAAAAGATAATAAAATTGGTTTGCTTTCTTAGTCTATTAACAATACTGGAATTGTATGGAATATTTGTTAGAAGCGCACTCGGCGGGTATGACGTGTGTAAAGTGACGTTACGCCAACTGTAACCTAAAAAATATGAATAAAAACTTGTTTTTGACATATTGTTAGTTATATAAAAAAAATATATGAAAACAATATGTCCCTAGAAAAACGCGACATACTTTGGCCTTGATAATTGTGGCGTCAAGATTCGTGACGATGTTCTATAATAATTTTAACATTACAAACAAAGTTCAAAATTGACATGAATCGTGACGTATTAGAAGCGTGGCGAATGCAATGACCGTTTTCGCGGGAATTGACAATTATACGTTAAAAAATAAAATATTTTACTACAAGTACTAAAAAATATTTTTTTTACTCGACAGTATTTCATAGACCCTTATTACTTTGAAATTGATATTTCCCTATTAGAATCGTTAAAATCTTATAAAAATACCCTATTGGCGTATTTTTTAATTTAAAATGCGTTTAATTTGAAAAATTTAGCAGAAGTTTCGACATACAATTTTCAGAAATCAGGAATATCGTTAAAAATATAATATGCATTTAGAGCGCATTTTTACTATTTTTCTAATGACATAACTATCAATGTATCTGAAAGAAATTTTCGTTTATAATTTTCGGGTTTAAAAATAAGCACATACAAAACGGCTCGCTGTTGGCACCACGTCATTTTGACGTCACGCGTTATGACTGCCGATTTCACTTCTAACAAACTTTGCGTACAAGTTTGGCGTCAAAACGTCATACTTGCCGTGTCTCCCATAGGACGCAAAACGGTCTCGTTTTCGGGAAATTTAAAATATGCATATTTAAACCTCCTAATTTTTTTAAACTATAAGCATCTTATTTCACTGTACCTACGCCAAGTTCACCGAATCACACGCCGAAACAATATTAAAAGAGATTTGTGAATGTCATCGGTGTGTTAAAATATCTAAAAATGAATCCTTTTTGATGAAGAAGTCCAGCATTTTTCTTCATACTCCGAGCAGATTTTCAGTTTCTACTTTCAGGGCTGAAACAACCCAGTTTCAGGTAATCGGATTAGCAGTTTTCAGACTTTTTACGTTGTTTCAGGATGGCATTATTCTGGCCCCGCCTTCTGCGGAGGCGGAGGGGGGAGAGGCTCCTGATTGGCCGGAGAGACGGGGTGGGGGGCGGGGTGGTAGCTGGAAAGCCTTTTTACCCGTCTTTTTACCGATGGAAATCGCGGGAAATCTCAGGTATGCCACTAGTAGCCAATAGTACATTTACGAGTTTCGTTTATTCTTGTACCTATATGTACCCACACAATCCTTTACAGTGTTATTCATACGCTTGGCAAAGAAAAAATGTTCTAAAAAAAACACCTAGATTCTCACCATTCCAAATACGATTATTTTCAAAAGATAATAATTGAGTAATGTATAATCTAAGCTTACATTAAACAAAAAAATATTAACAATGTTTGATTATGTCCAAATGCTTGCAGACTGGCTGGATTTCCTCCCTAGGGAGTTGTTCATATTTAAATTTATTTCAACAGAGAGGGAATAAGTTTTCGAGTAGAAATTTGGAAGTCTAGGCATTTACAGGGCTTATGACCTGTCATTGGCTGGTGGCCACTTAAACCAGCCAATGACAGGTCATAAGCCCTGTAAATGCCTAGACTTCCAAATTTCTACTCGAAAACTTATTCCCTCTCTGTTGAAATAAATTTAAAAAAAAAATATTATTTTAGAAAAATTCAACAATTCTTTGTATATCCTTATATTTTATTAGAGAAATGATTTTATACTAAAATTGGAATCGAAAAACGTATTTGATTTCTGTATTCAAATATAAAGCTAATAATAACGTTTATAAAAAAATGACGATAGTTTTTTTAATGTATTATGTGAGTATTGAGCCCACGTTTTTGTATACTGTGACTTTTTATAGTTAAGACAAGGAAACAGCAGGTTCTGATAGTAAAATTATATATACCAAACGAAACCCCTTAATAAATTTGAATTGATTCTGGGTCCAACAGTAAGCTGACATTCAAATTAGCGTCATGGAATCGATTTCCACCAGTGGCAAGAAAAAAATTAAGGATTTTTTTTTTCAATTATGATGTAAACCTTTTGCAATATCATCTATTTCCCACCTGATGACAAACCTTAAAATTACTATGCTGATGGTTGAAAGCGGCTTGGTGTCGAAACTTACTTTATCCGATGGATAATGTTAGTTTTACCACCAACGCCCATTTTGTTTGGCGTTTTTATATGGTTAAAACTGACATTTTGACCACAAAGCAACGTTTTATGGATAGATAGTACTAATAAAAGTAACTTGCCATATTTTTATTGATGAAATATTTTACGCCTATTTTCAAAACGTGAGTTTTGATTCTACACTACTCAATTATTGATAAAATCGAAAAACGATTAAATATGACCCGGTTAAGTGATCATTAGTAATGGCCGAAAATGAAAAATAGTGGTTATTTTTTATTTTTTAATATTTCGATTACCTATTAAGCAGCAAAAAATATATACAAGTTTTAAAAATTCACATTATTCGATTTTCTTTTCAGGATGAGAGCAGCCATCGAATCAAAATCACTCGTTCGGGATTTTCTATTTCATCCCCAGAACTGTATTATTTATTCGCCCGGACATAGACATTTACGGATTGTGAATACTTTTTTAACATTTAATACTAAACGTCGGCCTTGTGGTGTAATGGTCAGTACGTTTGCCTACCATGCATTTATTTTTAATGATGTTATCACACTAGAATATTTCGCAGTCCTTGGACTGATACCTGACTGATCATCTTATTTTCATGTAACAAAAATAATCAATATACGCTGCGATTGGTGTACCAATGCAGTGACCTATGCATCATTAGGTGCGGAAAGAAAATGATGATAATGATTTTTTAATAAATGACTGAATGAATTTTTCAATAACATTGTTTAGTAGACAACTGTCTACTATACTAAATGGATTCTTCTTAAAACATGTTGTAAAATTATTTGACAAAAACCCATCAATCCATATGCTTGAGTCAGGGTCAGAAAGCGGACACGAAATGCACGTATGCCCTCTATTAATTGCATATTGTAATCAAGCAATTTTTAATTACTATGCAAACACAGAAATAAAAAAACCTAGATGTAAAATAAGGTTTATTGAGTAAATTGAATGGCGGCCTGCGTGGTGTAGTGGTCAAGACGCTTGACTCACAAACGGAAGGTTCGATTCCCGTTAAGAACACAAACATTTAGTGTGACTTTTCTCAAGCCTGGGTGTTCTGTAATTCACTCCTATAATTGAGTCTCTTGGCTTGTTGTGGTGAAAATAAAAATATATGTTTTTTCCAAAATTGTCGAAAAACAAAATTTCCTTATAATTGGATTGAATATATTATATACTAAAAGGTGCAATACAAATAATTTTAAATACCCGAAAAGTTACAAGAAACAATTCTAGTATCATGGCATAAAATTTTAGTAGCATTTCTTCAAAAAAAAGGCAATAAAGTAAGTAAATAATAAAATCAAAGGAACGCTAAAAAAAAAACAATTAGATAGTTTCTAAAGTACAGTTGACAAATATCAGTATTTTAAAAAATAAAAATTCTAATGATAATTCAATGCATGTCTCTCTTTAACTACAAAAGCTTGTGTCTTTTTTGGAGAGGAATAGCATTAAAAACAAAAACTTAATATTATACTTAAATATTGAAACTAAAATATAAGAAATGTACCTTAATAGCATATTAATAAATTTAATGAAAAAAAAAGGACAGAACAAAACTTTTTTGGGAAAAAATAATTTCAATAAATTATCAACCTACTGAATTAAAACGAATCGAAAATATTAAAGAATTTAAAGCACAACTAATAAATATATAAAACCCACTCTATTTTAACTTTCGTACTGTATTCAAGGTAAATTATGGTAAAATGTTTCATTTTGAAATTTAAAAAAAAATAAATTATTTGATCAAAATATAAATATAATGCTCGTTATTAATTATTACCCAAATATTTCAATTTTCTACCCATTTCTGAAAAGTCCTAAACTACTTGTGCTGGAAAATTGGAATCTAATTCTGTTATAGTGGGGTTTAAACATGTATTAATTTTATATTTATTTATTCATATAAAGATACGCATTACAAAAAAATAATAACGTACCCTAACTCTATGAGACCAAGAGCCCTGTGTTGAGTTGGGATACAACAAAATAGAAAGTGGAAGCATGCATATTATTAAAGGATACTACAAACAAAAATGATTACATAAATTTCAATAAACATCTGGACAGTAATAAATCTATGCAAAGCAGTCTTCTGCAATGGCCTCTTTCCTTAGACAAAATCTAAACTTGTACACTTCTTCTGAAAAAAGCTGTCGTTTTGGAGAACTTAATATGTTCATCCAGGACATTGAACACTCTTGGGGCAGCAAAAGAGAAGTTTCAGGATTACTTATTCAGGATTCAAATTACAGAAAAATCTCGTACGAGCATTATGCTGGGATCTCCTCTTGTAACCACATGACCAGAAATGGGTCAATGACTCTTCAAAAAAAATTGTTCAATATCCAGTACCTTCATAAATTAAAACAACGTCTCAGATGGGAAAGTAAGGAGACATCGAAACATCACTAGATTAATTTTTGTACGTTTATTAGAGGTTTTATGATAGCGCCGCCCAGCCCACTATAACACAGGTAGATACTGACTGGAAAAGAGCAAAATACACAGTTCTGAGAGTGCCAATGTCCAGGATGTTCCCGAATGAGCAGAATACTAACATAAAACCTTTGATCTGTGAGTTCATCCTACAACACTACCACAAGACCACAACTCAGTTGATTGTTGAAAAATAAGTGATTTATTTCAAGAAACATTGTATTTAAAATTGTAAAATGAAGTCTAAATACTATGCATCTTGTCAAAATTAGAAAAGTAGCAAGCTTAAGTAATAGATGATGTAAATGTTTTTATAAACATAATATAGAATTTACATAATATGTAGGTATAAAAAAAAGTAAGTGGATAAAACAGAGCTTCAAGGGTGTTTGAAATCGTCATATAATATAGTTCATTTTATTATTGTTGTAACATTTGTACCCTCCTCAAGATCTCTACCTTGTCGTGGTGAGGAGGCTTGAGTATTTCAATGATTCACCAGGCTACGCTGGCGGTAGTTTAACTACCAGAAGGACCTTTCAAGCCAAGCAGACTGGTGCTGAGAAATCAGACTAAATGAGATCAGAAGGTGGCCCACACATAAGTGTTCAGGTCGAGCCGACCTCAGGGGGTCACACGACAGTCGCTTGTAGCCCCAGCCCCAGGGAATGCAGGGCTTATTACCTCACTTCCTTCAATATTTAAGCATACGTTAATTAAGAAATTTCTATAAAATGCTTCTCTTAAACAAATTCCGGATATTAGGCAAAAGGCAATTTGTGGATACCGTATGTTCATTTAATGACATATATATCATGTGAATGGCTCATTGTAACATGAATATTTGCATCTAAAATTTGTTTTACCCTAAAATGAAAAGAGATACCATTCTACCTTTGATTCTAACAAAACTTGTCACCATTGACAGTATTTTTATTTTCCGAAAGCATTCCAAAATCTGTTGAATTTGTCTGCGCATTTAAACGGTTAAAGAAGCGAATGTCATATTTCGATATGTGACATGCCTCTCGCAGAAATTTTTGTGGTGAGAACCTCATTACTCAAAAAAGAAGTGCTTTTAAGATGTAAAAAAAACATGTTTTCTCACTTAGTTTAACCAGGCAGAAATTTCACAAGAACGAAAGGGAATTTTTGCAAATCAATAAAGCAGCAATTGCAGTCTAAACTATCAAGAAAAATCGTGATAATTGGGTTGTCATTGTTGAAGTAATGAGAAGACATTCACGTACAGAGGAGTTGATAACATTACTTCTTGAAGTAAGATTCAGTACAACAATGACTTATCTGCATTTGGCATTATCATTGTGTTCCTATTCGGAAAATAATGAGAAAACGGAGAAAATTTAACCATATATTTTTTTAAAACTTTTGTTTAAAAATTTCCCAGGTACTGCAAAGTGAATGTCACATTCTTTCCTGCCAATTATCATAATACAAATGACATTTAAAACGCGCAATAAATTTAAGTTAGAACATAACCGCAGATTATGTTTAAAGTGAGGGGTGTAGAGAGAAACTGTAAAGCGAAAAGTATGGGGTAGATTTAGTATTGTGTGTGTGTGTGCAGTACCTTTGTGTGTGTGCTACGTCATTCAGGTGCACCCTCTATCCCCTCTCAGCCCCCATTCCCCCACCCTACTCGCGCGACGATTACCATCACATTTGACTGTCAGACATCGCGAAGGGAGCAACTCCGCGAATCTCGCAGACCATCAGTCAAACTCATAAATAACGCGAAATATTATCTTCAGTCGTTCGTCATCCGGTGGAAAAGTCTTGTATGCGTATTGCCGCCAATTTTTTCCCCGCTTCCAGCGCGTTTTTAAATTTGTCGATTGTTCGTCGTCGCTATTTGAAAATTTTGACATTCGCGCGGTTTTGTAGGCTGTTGAATTTCGACTGGTTTTAATGTATTCTCAAAAACATACTAGAGATAATTCGCAGTTTATCAAAGTTTTATGGTGCTGAATTCAAGGACGACTTTGAATAATCAGAAATAATGTAAGTAAAAGAATGCTTAATATTATTTTCTTAATGTCTGAATTTATTACTCAAAAGTACATTTCAATAAAATTTTGTACATTTTTCTAATTTAATGTTTTGATTCCAACTATTTACCCATAATTTAGGTTTTATTAAAATAAGAGTTTGTTTAAATATAATAAAATACAAAAAAAATACAATACTTTAAAACAACATAGATAATTAGTTTTTTTCCCAAAAAAAAGGTTAAAACACAAAACGTTTCTCTGGGATATAATGCCCCGTATCTTTCGCATCTTTGAAGTTTCGGATCGCACTACAACGTTCTTCATCAGGGTTGATATATTGCATTTTTTTTTATTTTAGAAAAAATATTTTCGTTCTTATGATTTATCAAAATATTTAAATTTTGGGAGTCACTTTCAACGAGTTGTAAATAACTCTGCATTAGAAATTGGAAATCAGTCTGTGGTACAGTAGGGTTCGTACCCCAGACCTGTGATATGTGAGTCCGTGACACTAGCCACGAGACCACAACCCGGTTCACCCCATGTAAGTATCCGTCAACTCTGATGATAGACGCTGTAATGCGATCCGAAACGTTGGTAGCGTGCGAACGACAAACAGCCCAGGAAAAACTCATTGCGTATCTGTCTGTGAAAATCTAAGAAATTTAAAAAGTTATGTTTTATAAGACATTTAAATATATTATGCAAATATGCGATTTTATTTTATTTTGTATTTTTGTAAATCAATCAGAAAATAATGCATTAGTAATCATAATACAATACCTTAAATCAAACTTTTTTTTTTCAACTTTATTGTTTTTAGTTGTGTCGAATTAAAAAAAAATGGTTTCGTATCGTTTTAATGTTTTTTATATTTTTAAATTTACAGTTATCTCAAAACTTTTTTTCTTATTATCAAATCCATTTACCAGCAGACATATCTATTTATTAACGTACACTATCTCAAAATAATATGACTGGCTAAGCATTGTACCTATTACTTATCTATGCTAGAGAAAAAAATATATACATACCTACTCGTAAATCACTAGATATACTGAAATGGTAAAAATATTATTTATTGAATATAAAAAAAAAACATTTACAAAGTACGCATTATATAATACAATATATTATTTTTTTTCAATGTCTATCTATTTATTCATTTGTAGATTTATGGCTTTATAAGATATGTCCGCGTTAAGTCATAATAATAAACAGGGAAAAAAGCATATTTTTTATTTTAATTTTTTTTTTATTATAATTAATAAATGCGCGATTTTACGTTTAATTTATTAAGCCTAAAAAAAAATTTATACAGATCTTTGGCACTGACGCGACGCGACATGACTGTATTGTATCGTCTTCATCATTCCATACTCGCTCCCTAGTTGGTGCATATGGTATCCTCAAAGATCTTTCATGCATTTCTATCGGATGCCAATTTCTTTGCGTCCTCCCAAGTCAGGTTCTCGTCCCGAAATTCTGAAATAAATTGCCGACGAACAGTCAGCAGCGGACGTCCAGGACGTCGTGAACCTGATGCCTTGTTAATTTGCAAGTATGGTTAAGGCTCTCAGGAGGCATCCGCAGTATATGGCCTAGCCAACCGTATCGCCTCCGCTTGACGACAGTTGTCACCGGAAGGTGAAGGTATTTCACGATAGGCTAAATTCTTGCTAAAGATGGTCCTAGGAATTTAATTCGCATTCATTGCGCTCGGGACCATGAAATGCCATAAAATAATGTAGGTAACGGTGTATAGGTGGGCTGCAAAATTAAGGAAGTTCAGTCCTACGTCCTATTAACGTGTGTTTACAAATCGTGTGTTTTGACACTCACCGACTTAAACTCGTGACGTCACGGGCGGTATGATTTCAAAACTACAAAACTTAGAAAAATCATGGCGACGATAATAAGACACATAACAATGAATTATTTTTTTGGCTCAGTTTGATAGTCTTTTAAAAAATAAAAATATTTAAAAAACCGCTAAATATTCAGTAGCTATTATTTTTTTTAACGATTGTGTTTTTATTTGAACAAATAAACGACACATTATGCCTTTTACATGCAAGGAGAAAAATACATTCTTTCAAACATACGTTCAGTTCAGTTATTTTTAAAATGAAATTTAAAAATAAATAAATAATTTAACAGTAAACATTTGATTTACAACTAGTTAAAAAGCGTAAACAAGGTAAATAGAATAAAAGAAAAATAATAAAACGAAATATTCAATGAAGTATAATAACACATCAAAACAGAGATGGAAAATATTTTAGAAAAGAGAAAATGTAAGTCTAGGCATTTACATTACTTTTGACCTGTCATTGGCTGGTCTACGAGTCCAATTTACAGACGGCAATATTCACAATTCTGCCTATGTTTGAATATCCCTATTTCTTTTATTCTTCTACATGTTGATTTCTGTGAAGGTAACCCTTTGTAACTCAACTTCTCTAAAATACAAAAGGACCGGGTGATTAAATAGATTTTTGCAAAGTGTTAACGAGTTGGACTAGTCAGTAGTGTTGCCGGTAGAATGCAACTGGGTGTTCGCAGCATTTTACAGAATCTCATCCCCCGGAAAGATTTGACTCACTGCAACCCTCCTGTCAGACAGTTTGAACCCCACAACTGAACAATCTGAAAATATTTACCTGAAAAATGCCTACGATAAATAATGATTAATGAATTGTTATAGCGTTTATCAGAGAAAATGGTTATTATTAACTAGAGAACCTTTCCTCAAAGAAGATTGAACAAGATGTAGAAATACGGTGATTAATTTATTAGAAGATTTAATACAATATGTTTTATTGCACGACAAAAACATTAAAATATTTCACTATTCCTGGACTGACACCAGAATCGTAAGTTTTTATTTTATTTTATTTTATTATTTTTTGTTTTTTTTTACAATATACACAAGAGGTAAAACAGAGTCAAAAAAAAATATGACACAGCAATGAAATACGTATTTATAGTAAGAATAGTAAACAAAAATTCTCACAAAGGCATTGCCTGTTCGTGGGTATGCAAGAAATGTTTTAGATTTTTTTGCTTCTATAATAAATAGACAGGTATAATATTTTTGTATAATAGAACAAAGAGAAAAGAAAATATTCTGTCAGAGATTAGAAGGTATTTTTTTATTTTATAGTAATTAAAATATTTAAAAAAGGAAATAAAAATAAAAAAATAAAAAAAATATTCCTTAAAAGGGCAAAAAAATATCTCATAGAAAAAAAGAGTTACTATCTTTACTAAAAAAAGAGTTACTAACTCTGGATAGTGCGCGTTTCTTAAAAGAAGGAAAATTTTGAAAACTTGGGATTAACGAAATATTATCAGTAAAAAATGAATTAAAAATTTTTGGGCCTATAAAATATGCATGTAAAATATGCATATGTCTCTGTGCTAGCTTCGTTTTACAATGTGGTATTTCTAGCACACGATTCCTTCTTAGAATTGAATTTTGGTTTATTAATATATCAACTCATAATATTCACAATATTAGATTGATCACCTTACCTTCATATAACACATGATGATTAATTATAATTCGAAAAAAACTTTTAAAATTGTTAGACTGTAAATATTCAGAGAAAATGTCAACACATTTTTTTGTTTAACAATTAGGAAGTTTAGTGCCATGCAAAATTAGATAACTAAAAGGTTTTCTTACACGTTATGTATGAAAAATAGTGTTGTAATAGATTTCCAGTTTCCGGGAAGCTAACCCACCGATCAGGACAACTAACCGAAGAGAACTATTGACGTTACGCGCTGGGTAATTAAAAAAATACAAAACTTTACGACATCGTAGTAATTATAATACGATACATTTTTTTTTTAATAGGCTTAATTTGATAGTCTATTAACAAATAAAAATAACAAAAAAAAACACTAAACTTCCTCATCGGGAAAAATAAGAACAAACACGAGTTTCATACTTTCGAGGAAATAAAAAAAATGAATGAAGTTTTGCACTCGGAGTTAAGTAATTTATCCTAAACAAAAGAAATTAATGAGTCTTTTTTCAAAAACTTAATCTTGTACAGTACGTCGTACAGTCTTAATAGGTACGACGCATATTATTAATTTAACTATCCTGCTATCATAAGCCAATAGGCAGTTATTTGCAAAAATCATGTTTTGAGATATGACGCTTTTTAGTATTTATTAACTGGAATGGACATTAAAAAAAACTGTAATTAATCATTAGTGAAAAAACAGTATGCGAATTGTTTCTAAATCATAAAATCTTTGTATGTCATACTCGTAGGTATACACTGAGTTTTTGCTTGTAAATCTTTATATATTGTATTATTGATAAAAAACTTAAAAATATTTAAATAAGTATATTGTTTTTAATACTGTTACTACTTTACTACTAAATTGCTATTTATTAATTGTTTACATTTTTTTTATTGAATATTGTCTCATTTTAAACTCATTTCGTAATTTTTGTAAAAAATCTGCCTTTTTATCTATGGCGGCAGTATACCAATCCGATTAATGATATAAATCGGAAGGTATCGTGTCTAACATAGTCGAATTAATAATTATTATTTTAAAAGTTCACCAGCATTTTATAAATTGAATAATTAATAATTGTAATCATTATTAGTTGAACCGGGAAATTAGCATCAGCCGCGCGCCAAATTTTCTTGCCGGATATAGAGAAGACGCCGCGTTGGCGTCCTTTTCCCGCGCCGCCGGATATTGAAAATGAAAATATATTGGCGGGAACAAAGAGAAAGTGTCAGAACGAGAAAATGTTGGCTGCATCCGACTCGCCGGGACACCTGTTGCTCGGGAGGCGACCTCTGACCCTACTGAACTACTAACTCTGAACTCCAGTATTGGTCCTGCTAATCTCGCCTGACCGGAAACTTAGACGCCAAGGTAGCCCATACTTACCCTTACACGAAAACACACGCGAAACTTTGAGGACATGGGTTTACATTTTGTACGTGATTGTGTAAATGTGGAGAAAGTAAAATCTCAAAACTCACTTGCAAAATTAAATTAAAAAATGAACAATGTACAATGCTCTCTGTCCGGTCTCGATAAATGACTTTTTAGCAGTTTTTCATCGGGAAATTGTTTATATTAACTATATTTTTTTGTGTATTTGCTAAGAAATAACATAAAAAATACATAACGAAACGTTAGTATGAAACCTACAGCAATCGGTAATATCTTGATTTAAACAACAGCTTAACATCATTATACTTACAGAAGAATATATATCTTTAATGAAATGAACTAAGGAAATAGAAAGTGCAGTCAGGAATACAACATATTAAAGGAAGAAGTCAAAAATTATTTTCATAGAGATTTTAGATGGAAATTTTTTACTAATCAAATAAAAAAAAACACATTTTTGTAAGACGTCACTCCTATTTATGTACATAATGATTTTTCTTTTACATAATGGGGAACGTTAATATTAATATATTTCAAATCTATGTTAAAAATTGTATTTTGTTGTAACATTTTTTTTTTTCGGAACAATATAAAGTAGAATAAAATATGAAACAAAATAAATAACAGTATGACACGCATTTCTAGTGACATTTTGTCTGTGTCCGTGAAGATAAAGAATACAGTTCTGTGTGTGAAATAGAACCGGAACCCTGAATAAGTCTTTTCGACTCGATGGTTACTCTTAGGGAAAAATCGTAAAAAAGGAAATCGAATGAAGATAAGTCCGTGTTGGCATGAATTGAACCCGGGACCTTAAGTATGGTAAGCGAGCGTCCAACCTATTAGTACGAGTCAGATTTAATTCCACTTGTTTCCCACTTTTAGGATTTTTGCCTTGGAGTAGGCAGCGAGTCAAAGTCAGCGAATAATTGAGGCTGTTGAAGTATATATATATGCCTTGGACATAAAATCGATCGGGGAAAGAAAACCAAATAGCAGAGATATTTAGAAAAATTGGACTAGGTCTTCGGTAAACTTGATTATATCCTCAAAAACAAGTAAGTCCCAATCAACTTGAAAAGAAATGTCTTCGACACATGTGTCCTTACGGTGGTTATATATGGGTTAGAAACTATGACATTAACTGCCAATACAATATAAAAAATTAAAATGGATACAGCGGTCTATAGAACGGCAAATGTTAGCATGAGTGACAAAATTAGAAATAAAAAAAAGAGCACCAGGGCGACCCCAAAAAATATGGTAGTGATGTGAATTAAGTCGCGGGTAAAAATTGCCAGAGAAAAGCACACGATAGAAAAGAATGGAATATATTAGAAGAGGAGACATGACCAAGAAAGAAGAACAAAAACACTCGTCCAGGTTTTATATTTATTTATTTCCTTTACACTTTCAGTACGACCACATGTATTTTTTAAGCATACAAGGGGGAGGCAATTTCTTCCTACCTACCAAAATTGTTTGATTTTAGAAAATACATAATGTTTTATACAATATATTCATACTTACTATCATAGATAAAAGAAAAAGCAATACCACGAGGAGAGTATGGGTGAAAGTGGGAAGAATGGAAGGAAACGAAAGGAAAAACTAAAAGATTCCGGTTCTATTTTAAACACACAACTGTATTCCTTATCCGCCCAGAAAAGAAAAATAATGTATTTTATATCGTTGACATAAAGGTAAAAAGACCCAAATGAAAAAAATATCTAATATCTCTTTTGTAATAAACTTTTAAATTACGTTTTGTTTTAAAATTTGTAGTTTAGCCAGGAATGTATTAATTTTATTTATTTATTGAGGGCCTAAGCCAATTTGCACAGTTTACATAGATGTTATTTGAACAAAAAAGAATTTATAGATACATAAAATAATAGTTACTCTAAAGACAGTAAATTAGAACAAATGTATGTAGAATAAGTCTTACAGTAGCTTAGTTTAGCCATGGCATCCCCCATACTCTTTTTGACATTAACAAGAGATCTGCCAAACCCAGGAAGATCCAGTCCAAGAAACTCCAAGTCACTGGAAGAGGTTACTAGTCTACATATTCTTGAAATTTGGGAATTAAAGCCATAGTTGGATTCGGAAGATTTGTCATGCAAAAGATTATTGTTTGTAGTGACATGGAAGGAGTTTGTAACAGAGAAGGGACATCACTTACTGCGTTCAGTATTTTAAAAATACATACATATAAGGTCCAACTCTGTTCTACGGTTCTCCAATGAAGACATTCGTAAACGTTTTTTACTATTTCAGCATAGGAATAGGTTCTCCGAGCAACCATGCGACTCCAGAAAACTAAGTAATAAACATTTCCTAGTGGTTAAAGGCTGTAGTCTGATAGAAAGTAAGAAAATCCCACGATTTTGTCATTTTAACGCCGGTCTATCAAAATCACGCCATTAAAAAAAAAGTAAATATTTGTTAACCGCCTTAAGTATTCCTGACTAAAACAAATTACTTAGAAGTTTAATATAAGCAAAGTATAAAAAGTCTTTTAAAATGTAGGCTAAGTTAAGATACATTAGTATTTACATAAAGACGAAGTATTTAAGATTTAAAAAAATGATAGATTGATAAAAATGTGATCGAAGCAAAATCTGAAATATTTGTTTGTAAAAAAATAAATATAAGAATTTTAAATAACAAAAAAAAGTAGGTAGTATTTTTGTTATGTTCTTGGAATAATTATTCCATATTACGTTTTTAAAGAATAATATATTCTTTTTAAATATTTCATTTCTACAGTGTTTTTAGGAAAATTTAATGCCATCGAATAAATTAAATGTTGTAAATTCAAAAGATATCCTTATTTTCTCCTCAGATTACAGCCGTAAATTAACCTTGCTCAATAACTGTCAGTACAACAAAGGAATGTTTTTTTTACTTGTCAATATAAAAGTTTTTTTTTAGACATTATAGTTTAGATTTCTTTAACCACCAAAACGACGACATTAACGGAATAAATTGTTTAATTGATTTGGACAAAGGATGCGACACATAATAATGAAATGTTTAGGTTTACGCGATTTTGGGGTAAGGCTATTGAAAGATCCGCCATATTGTTTCGGGTATCAGCCGCTCGTGCGATCAAGTTATATATTTATGGACGGTGAACACAAACAATTGAACGAGGTGCTCGTCCATCGTTAATTGAGTTAGATGTTCAGTGTAACCATATCATTATGCGTACGTAGCAGCTGCAACACCGCCCCAGATCCAACATGGCGGGCCTTCCGGTTCGGCGCGATAATTGAATTATGGCGGGAAAGGTCGCACATGTGGCGACATATTAAACATGGGGTTTGTCCGCAAATTATCGGGAAATGGAGAAATATGACGATATGCGACAGTTAGCGTCCCCGCTGTGGGGGTGACGAAATTCAGCCTCTAACATTTACGTGTTCCAAAACTGTTCCAAACATCTTATCTTTCGTTCTGTCTCATTAGATGTGACATGTATAATATTTCTGACACACGAAGATATTATCACTAAAACTATAAGGGTTTGAATATAAATAATTTGAAATGTTTTTTCATATTTACATACGTACTGGATTTTATAATGCAACTTGTTAATGTATTGTTGGATAAACTAATGTCTTATTCGATTATACATTTTTTGTAACTTTAAACAGTAGTCCATATACAGGCGGACGAAGAATACTGTTCTGTGTTTGAAAAATAATGTGATAACGATCTTCCCATTATTTTCAGTGTTTTTTTTCAATTTTTTTTTGTTAATATACTATCTAACTAACCCAAATAATAAAAAAAATATTATGTATCATATTATGCTTTGATTTTTGAAAGTTTTGTAATTTTGAAATCATTAATAAAAAAGTTTATAAATTAATAATAGCTTAGGTGTAAATATTTTAAATTTTCATGTATTTTCTTGTATTTAAAAATTAAATTTATATATTATTATTTGTATAAACATGTTTATTCTGATCTTTCCGGCTGTTAACTTTTATCTGTTATTCATTGTTTTTATAATTGTTAATAATATTATTAAGTTAGTATAAATATAATCTTCACCAACAAGCTACAGAAAGTGGCTTGGTGGGATTTTAGTTTTAGTAAAAATATAAAAAGTGAAATTTTTTTGAATTGTAAAAATGTATAATTATACTATTGAAATAAATAATAAAATAAAAATTCGCCCGTGACGTCACAAGTTCTAGTTGTTAAATACTGCTGATTGGTGATTTGGCTTCCCGGAAACCGGAAATCTATCACAACACTCTATCAGTGGTTGAGTCGTTAGAACTTGTGACGCACTTAGTACTTAAGAGTAGTTCATATTTATTAAAATATTTTTTATTTATTTTTTCATACATTTTCGAGAAACATCACCGTACAGTTAAATGTTCTAATGTTTACCGCGTGTAAGAAAACATTATGGCACTAAACTTCCTTATTGTAAAATATTTTTTATTTATTTTTTCATACATTTTCGAGAAACATCACCGTACAGTTAAATGTTCTAATGTTTACCGCGTGTAAGAAAACATTATGGCACTAAACTTCCTCATTGTAAATCTATAAAGCAAAATCAAATTTTCGGTAAGAAAAATGTGTTTATTTGTATGAAAATTTGAAATTTTATCTTTGGAAACCCGTAATTGAACAAGTCTCTATCGGTTTCTACTATTGTGAATGTGTTACTGGGATTTGTACTTTATTTTAATTAGGGTCCCGATGAAGAGACGGGCACGTCTCAAAACCGGTAGATATAGAAATGTCGGTAAGTGGTTATGTACAAATATTTACTAACATTTATTTTAATGAAAAGTTTATCAATTTCATGCATTTTAATCTACCCAACAGAGATAAAATTTTCTTACAAATGGAGCAAATATCTTCTCCATCGCTTCTAAATCATCATGGCGTAATAATGAGCTATCCTGCGTTCCCGATTATCATATTTCATCTGCTTACAAGTAATTTATATTAATAAAAGCACAAAATACTTTTGAAACTAATTTGTCGAGGCGTCTCACGAAATCCGAGGCGGGAGATTGAATAAATTCAATTTTTTACAGCCGCGTGAAGTTTCTGTGAAAAATGTCGAAATAAAAGTGGTAGAAAAAGTTTAGCGGGAGGGGATCGTAGAGTTGTGCATCACTGGTTGATAAAAAAATAACCTAATAATTATTAAAATATTTTATATAGGCGAATCTCATCTACACTAATTAACGTTTCATCGCTTATACTTTCCTAAAAGTCAGAAGATGGAAGAGTTAAGTTTAAATTTGCTATACAGGATATGTTGTTTGAATTTTGTAAATCTCAAATTTTTGAAATGTTGTTTTTTCAAAATTACGCTTTCATAAAAATAAAATAAACAGGCAGCGGATAAAAAACCAACTATTTTCTATGGTTTTTCAGATAAAAATTAGTTTTATGTAACTAAAATACAATTAATTTTCGACCGGCATATTACGCCTCTTATAATTTAAGCAAAACTTCGGTATATTGGTACTCGTATAAAACAAAACATTTAAGTAAAGTTTGTTACAATAAAAATTGAACTGGAAAGTTGATAAATAAAATGGTCAATTTTTTGTTTTTAAAATTATATAAAAGCATTAAGTTTATAAGTAGCTTATAGTTTACATAAATTTTATGATATTTTTCTTAAATTTTAGGTTAAATAATTATCCCTTTAATAATCGTTTAATTTGTTTTTTAAATTTGTTCAAACCCTTGGAATAATATTTTTTGTAAGTGTTTTTTAGAATAATATTTTGGATGCGAATATTTCATTTCTAGAATATGTTTTTAGCAAAATGTTTATATGCATGTTAGCTGTTTAACAAGAGTTGAAATATTTTTACTTTTTATCAATTTTTTACAATGATTATTATTGGAGCTATAATATAACATAGAATTTAAGAAAAATACCACAAAACTTGTGTGATTTTAATACTTGAATTTACGTCAGTAAATATAAGTATTTATTATTTCGGTAAACACTATGTATACTACAGTGATAGTGTATTTAAGTATTTGCATGTTGGTGTGGGGAGTGTCCTGAGGAAGAGACGGGTACGTCTCAAAACCGGTAAATATAAAAAGTCGGCAAGTAGTTGAATACAAATATTTACTAACATTTATTAAAATGTTTGTTTACAAAGCTAATGCTTTGAACATAAATAATACTTGAATTTATTTTTAAAAACCAAAATATTATTATTTTCTTTAATAACTTTCCAGTTAAATTTATTTTTTTAGATCATTTAAATTGAATACTTCGATGAGAACCAATATACCTAAATTAAGCCTAAATTTTAAGAGGCGTAATCTGTCGGTTCAAGAGTAATTTATTACCGATATATTAGTTAAGTCAAACTCTTGAGTATATTTTTCATAAGAAATACCTTAGAAAATGAATGGCCTATTTTGAAAGAACAACATTTTAAAATGGCAAAATCGTTTGATTTTTTTTTGGCAGACAACAGCCTCAGCTGATTCTAAATCTAAAAATGAAACTCCAAGTTTTCATATTTTAAGAAGTGGATAAAAAGTCAAGTCCCTCGTCAAATATAAACCAAGATCTCGCATCTCTTTGATTTTCCCAAAATAACCGCTTAAAAAATCGGCCATGATAACCGGCTATTCGCATCACTATGGAGGGGGTGGGAATTCGTAAGTGGCGTTGTCATTAAGAATTCCCTTTTCAGTTTATTAATTCCTTCTTCTTGGCGACGGTAACATATTTTCCTAACGGGGGAACAATTAAATAAATAATGCGTTAATGCAGCCAGTGTACCGCTTTTTGGTTCTCCACATGAATTATATAATAATCTAGAATTAAAAGCGCATTAAAATAATTAATTATCATTTTTAAATATAATACGTATCAAATTTGATGATTGATATTCTTTTGAATTGTTTTGGCGCTACCTGAAAATGAACGAAAAACCTTTTTTTTACATAATAACAGTACAAACACTTAATGAGATAAAATCTTAGAGTAATGATGATGTTGGTTGGTTGGCTAGCAACAGATTGGTGGCCATTTTGTTTTGTTTGACAACATAAACATAACGGTTCGATCGGATGCTTTTGTCGCTGTCCTTGGCTTTGTTTGTAAATAATAATAATGCAAATAATATTAATAATAAATAATAATAATAATAATAATAAAAAATAATAATAATGTAAATAATAATAATAAAAGTAATACCTTACAATAAATAAAAATCGACTATGGTGAATTGCAGTATGGTTGGTTGCAGCGTCAAAGGTGTTGAAGGAGTCAGTTTTCTCAGGTAATTAATTTCAAATATTTTCCCATGATTTCCGTTGATTTTTTGGATTTATTATCCCGACACGTGTATAATTTTGCTTAAAAACTTTCATTATAACAAAATATTTACTTCAGATACTATTTTTTCTCAATTTAGGGGATAAATTTGTGAATTAAAGTATGTTTACTGTTGATATTGATAGTTGATTATGGACAATATGTCAGGGCCGCACTAGGCATCCGTCTAAAGTTTGAGTTTTTATCGGGTAGAGGTCGATTAAAATTTTACTCGAAAATAATAAAGTTAACCTTGAAATCGCATCTTAAATGACGTGTCCTAATTTCATGCCGTTACGACTCGCCGTTTCGGAGATGTGACGGACAGAAAAACAATCTCAACACAGGACTTTGGTTCCATGGAGTTGGGATTTATGTCTCAATAAATGTAACATACTTATGTATATTATATTGTGAATAAAATGAATAAATAAATAAACAAACACATGTATTTTCAATTTTATAAAATAAATAAAGGCGAATTATAGAAAAATAAATTGGAATAACCCTGCAATAATACATACACAGGTACATATTTAAAACTA
Organism: Micrasema longulum; assembly: GCF_059751315.1. NCBI lineage: Eukaryota > Metazoa > Arthropoda > Insecta > Trichoptera > Brachycentridae > Micrasema > Micrasema longulum. Next base: position 348,281 of record NW_028277796.1, read on the forward strand.
TTTACAATGCAAATTAATATCCATTTGGCAATTCTCAACCTGAGTACGTCCCATTATTTTGCTGCGAACTGTAGCTAACTTAATACCCAAGAGTCATAGAATGGTTTTCCTACGTTTGGGCTCCTCTATAGCTTGGCGCATTATTACTGCCCTGCTAATGCTAAAAGTCGTATTTGCTAAATTGCTAATTTTACCGAACATTACTGTTTTATGCTTTGCCAACCTGTTTTTTTTTTCACAAGAGAATATTTCATATTTGTGAAGCAGAAATGACTTGTTGGCTTAGTAAATATGTGAGCCTTTCGAAAAAAAATTACAAACCACTTTTTTATAAGTAACGACTTTTTGGCTTAGCAGGGCAGTACAGGTTGTCGTCATCCGATTACATAATTTAAAAAAATTAAATAACGCCATTTTGGCGGTAGATTAAGAAATATGATAGAAATACCCGTACGACTTTTGCTCAGAGACATCTCTCATTTATCGCACCGAGAGTGTTCAATATTTTGGAAAAGGACAAAAACTATTTTCGAGAAAGGAGTTGAGGACTGGATTTTCCTTAGTGGGAGGGATTTGAGTAGGAAACTCCTTGATGATTTTCCGAATGTTTGAGTTTACTGTTTACCATATTGATGTGCCATATATATGTTAAAAAAAAATTATAAAAAAATATTTCTGATCCTATATTTGTGGTGATACTCATGTGTCTGTGTCAACTAATTGCTAGTCCCATCTCAACACAGGACTTTTAGTCCTATGGAGTCGGGACTTATGTCTCAAATAATGTACAATAAACTTATGTATATAAATAAATACAAACATTTCAAAGAAATTTATCTTTTGTGTCCCCAAGAATGTTCAGTATCCTGGACGAGCATGTTAAATTCTCCAAAATAAAAATCATCTCCAGGAGAAATATTTAAAATTTGATTTTGTCTGACTATATATTTGTGTGTTATTTCTTATGTCAGATTGTTTTTTACTGTCTTAACAATTCTTCAATAATATTAATTTTACATTTTTATTATTTTGTCTTCTTGATTCGTTATTTTTCACATTAAATCAAAATTACAATTAATTGTGTTTACTATTCGCATACTTTTCTAAAATTAATAAATACATTATGGACAGTAATTTATTGCATTGCGGCAATACTTTTGTTGGAAAGTAATTGAACGAGCATTGCCTAATATTTGAATATCCGAAAAAGATGTAAAAACGTTCAATTTCTGAAAGTCGAACACTCAATCATTACTTTTTCAAAATGGCAACAGCGAAAGAGTGAATTATTTTATAAATGGCACACAACCCGCGTTTCCTGTCACCGGGGGATGTGAAGTTGATGAATGATCTAAAAAATAAATATCATATCCCTGTGTTTTCGATTATAATGGAAAAATCATACGCTGCTTAATCAGTACACGTAGTTTTTTCTTTTTTCCTTTGTCACGAAATGTTTGCGTGTCATGGCGTCTCCGATTTGATTGTATTTTTAATTTGACGTTTAATTACATGATCATATTATAAACGTTCATTTACAACCAGATTTAGGCGTTTAACATAAAGAAATTCAAATTATCGATGTAACAAGATAGGCGGAGAAATGATAAATGCCGTTTTTTCTTCGAAAAGACAAAAAAATATTGTTTATATTTATAAAATTATTTGAAAGATCTTTAAACATACTCGTATGCATTGTGTATACGAAATTACGTAAAGTACTAATACAAAGAATTGATCCATTACAGAAAGGCTCTGGGGACCAGAGAACTGTTAAAGAGAGATATTAAAACAAAGGTTGTCTTACCCCTAAGATTTTAGAGAAAGGGGAGTTTGCCGTTTGCAGTACCTACCTTCAATTGTATGGGAAGGTATATCATTATTCCTATGTGTAAATTTTACTTTTTGAGGCACTGAGGGATGACATTTGACGTAAATTTAATCTAAGTACGTACGAGTACTTGTACTAAGATGAAACAAAAAATATTGTTAGGCACACTGCTTAAATGGCAAGATTAAAATTAATTAATATTATTTTTGTTATTCTTAAATTGGTCAGTTACTTTGTATGGGATTCCAAAACATTAAGTTAGTGACCTTTAGTAATAACGAAGGCCTAGCTATGCATTTTCTCAAGTGAAATACAGTTCTGTGTGTGATAAAGAACCAGAACCTGGATGAATGCTTTCCTGGACGAACAGAGAGAGGTGGATCTTTTCCATGCTGGGATTACCAGTTTTAGTCTCTAAAAATGCATTTTAATTTAAATTAGTTGATTCTTTATAAACAGTTTGAAGATATTTTATTTCTCCTCATTGTTACTGTTTTATTTCAGTTAAATGTTACAGTTTTCTTTGTTCGCTACAGTTTTCATGGACTAATTGTTGGACTTTATGCATCTAATGCAAACTTTTTGAAAAATATGTTTTTGTAAATAATAATCATGTTTGTACAGTGTAATTTGCAGTTGTGCTGTATTGTAGGTTTAATTAAATAAAAATAACAAACAATCAAATGTAAAAAAATGTAGTAAGTATGTAATATTTTAGGAAACGGTGTATAAGTATTTGTATTTTGTTGGACATTAAAAATAATAAAAAAAAAAAAAAATAGAAATCTTAAAGTTCCCCCTAGAATATTACGCAGTAATATAAGAACATAAACTTTCTCAAATGCTACAGTATTACCAGATTTAACATTTATTATTTCGTCTCGCCATAAACTTATTTTCACCCCTACTGTCATCGAAGCCGCATTTAAAATAAAGGGCGGACATTTTTTCACGGTAGGAAAGTATCAACCCCAAATCTAAATCCACAGACATACCTACATTCGCATTATGTCTTCTATAACACATTTGCCTCCTCCGTTTTGCCCCCCAATCTCACCCTACGCACAGGGGTGGATCAATTAATCAATCATCAGTCATTTAATTACACAACTTTATGGAAAAATATTTATTGAACATTCGTGAAGTTTCTCTGACAGGTGCCATGTTTTATTTCAACCGGTAATTAAAGCGTTTTTTAACATTTTAATCACAGCCCTTACAAAAGAGAAAATTATAAACTAAACCGATTTTATAAATTATTAATGAGAAATGTAATTCAATAATAAAGTATAATATTCCTTAAAGTTATGATAAATATGTATAAAATGTTAGTAAATCATTGTAAAAAATCACCTTTCGACTTTTCTATGTCTGCCGCTATCAAGAAGTACTTGTCTTTTCGTCAGGACACAAATTACACTAACATGCAAATCAGTGGGACTATGCACCACCGGGTGCGAATAGTAGAATGACAATGATAAACTTATTTTTGTATAGTATTCCAAACGTCTTGCCCTAATGCGTGAATTATTCCTTATACCTTGACTGATACCTGAAGCGTAAGACCACATTAATAACGAACAGACAATGCTGGATTTGGTATACAAATGCGGTGACCTATGCACAACTGGGTGCGGATAAAAAAAATATGATGGAAGCGTATTCATTAGTTTTTTTAAAATGATTATTTGTTGAATAGTTCCATAACGAAGCATTTTATATTCTATTTGAAATCTTCGTTTAAACATTGGACGTGTTCTCTTTTGCTTTCACCCCGCAAACTCCCTTTGCTCATACCCTGTAAACCTCCCCATTGCCTACCCCTACGCAGAAGAGAAGTGATATGTCATTATCACTTCGAGCTCCATGTATCATTTCTGAGGCAATCATATCAAATCAAATCATATCTAAGGGGAATAAAACAGAAAGTTGTTTGATATTTGAAAATTCAAAAACTTATTACTGCTTTTTTTAAGTCTACATTTTTGGAACGGGTTGTAGTGTTTTGGACATTTTTTGAAAATATCAGTTTTGGAAATATCCGATGTTTGATCATCACTGAACTACAACTCAATTGCCACGTTCCGCACAAATTTTATTTTATTTTTATGCTTTAATCGTCCAGAGAGCTTTTACAATACAGAGTTTCTTATAAACTACACAATAAGTCTTACAAATAATAATAGGTTGCATTTATGTCAAAAAATAATTGATTAAAAAGACACGTTTAAAAGATTCAATAAAAGTTATTAAATATATCATCAATATCTATATTTTTTGGGTGATCTCGTGTAAGTTGGATTCGTTCTGACGTTTCGGCTTTCGTTGCAGGAGCCATCTTCACACAGTTTACCCTAAAGTTGGCTTCTGTAGGCGAAACGTCGAAACGAATCCAATTTACACGGGATCAGCCAAAAAAATATACGTATAAATTGAAGTGCGTATTTCAATAAATATTTTGTTAATAAACATGTTTATTCAATTAACTGTCAATTTTAAACATTAGACTTCAATATCTCAAATTGACCCTTATACAGATTTGGGGGTGGCTTAACCCGACATATTATGGATGTAAATTGATACTCCATACAAAATAAGTATTATGTATGGAGTATCGCTTTATATGTTAGATACATTTTTGATCGGGTTGTGGTCCCGTGGTTAGTGTTGTGGACTCATGGATCAGAGGTCCGAGGTTCTAACCCCAAATACCCCAACTTGATTCCCATTTTACTATGGTGAATTATTAACTCGTTAAAAATGGCACAGAATTGAAATATTTAGGTAAATCATGAGAACGCAAATATTCTTATTTATAATAAAGTTTATACATGAAGCACTAACTTTGTGGTTATTTTATTATTCTTATTTATTTTAAAAAAAAGAAATGATTGCATACAATATATTTGAAAATCATAGGAACATCGCAAATATTTTTTTGTACGCAACTTTATGAACACAAATATTACTTTTGTAAGCAAATATTTATTAGGTACACAGAGACTTGAAAATATTTATAAAATCAGTTCTGCCTACCTCTACGGGGAAACAGCGGGCCGTTTCCCCATTTGTGCCGCGATGGTTCGTTTTTTTGCAAAGTAAATTTTTTAAATATAAATTACTAAAAAAAAACAAGAAGTTTGATTAATACTTCGTATAAAAGAAAATACCGTTTGAAAAAATAATATTTCTTTCTAATCTTGTCAGGAATCGAACAGGGGATCTCGTGCTTTACTCAAACGCGGTAAACACCGCACCACGTGGTGGACAATTTCATTTTACCTCAATGTAAAAATCCATAAAATCATGAATTAGTGGGGGGATCGCATTGAAAAACGAAGTCCGTGAATACATAATCTAGGGGATGTATTTTAACCAGAAATCAATTCGCTCGCATCCCCCTGTTGTTTTATTTTCCCGAGGGGGTGGGAGAGGCGGCACTCCTAGGAATTATTAGGGTTAAGGCCCCCCGTGCCCCTTGCCTTGTTTATTAATATTTCATAAAGCCTACTCAAGCGGATCAACCCCCGTCCGATTCGGACCCCTGTGTACTGTCACATTGTTCGGATCGCATTGTTTCTATAGTATGTAATAAGCGACGCAACGTATGAATGATTCGTGACCATTCAAGCAATCCATTACAGAATCCTGCGAGGTTTCTAATAGAAAAAAAAAACACTGGAAAGTGGCGTATTTTAAGTTGAGTCACTATTTCTCAGCTCATTCCCTAACTTTCCTGTTTTATTGTTTTATTTCACTTTTTTTCGGAGTCATAAAAAGTAAAAAAGGATATTCAAGTACATTCTTCATCACTTTCCTTTTTTTTCCTTCCCACTATCTTCTTGTTTTGTCCTAATTTGTATTTTTTAAATTTATATCAAGAACCTTGTTTCAATTACATATGTTTTTTTTATACAGTTTAAACCGGTGCTTTCTTTTATTAAAATCAATTGAATACATGTAATTGGAGGGCAAGCCCTACTATTTATTCGATTTTTCAAATAATCTGATAAGTGCATTTGATTGCATTCGATTATGTATTTAATTTAATTTAATTTTAAATTTTGTTTATTCAAAAAAAAAACAACAATACAAAAAAATATACACAACATTATAAAAAAAAACACAAAATTAAGTTAAATTAGTTTTCCACATAAATACAATTATAAAAATCCAGTTCAGTTAGATATAATTCATAGAAGTGCATGTGTGCGAGTTTTTTCTGTGTAAGGATGCGTGTGTAAAAAAGTGGAGTGTGGTTTTGGTAGGTATGTGAATATGTGTGTGATTGTATATGGGTGTGAGGGTAGGTTTATGGACAGGATATGTGTGTGTTTGATATGAGTGAATAGAAACAACTTAAATTTGTAATGTAAAAATATTTGTTTTTTTTATACATATATTTTTTTGTATATTTATATATATATATTCATAAAGATATAATTTTAATATATATAGACGGCAATATATATAGATATATACATATTTAGGGGGCGTAAAATAAAATTACGTTTAATTTACAATAACTTAATTTTGTTTTTTATTTTCCTTCTTTCTTCATTAATTTAATAATGATTTACAACCTCTGCTTGCACTCGTATACAACAAAGAAATTTGTTTAGTCTCCTACCAGTCTGACGATGTCGGTCGCGACGAAATCTGGTCACCAGTAAATACGTATTTTTATTATTATAAGTACGTTTATAGTATACATTAATTAAATGTAAACATAAATACGATATGTTTAAAACTGTCTGAACATTTTGGTTATTATCTATGTATATAAGGTCTTCTTAGTAAAGGTATTTTCAAGCGTAAAAATAAAAAAAAGTATATTATTAAGTGTCCTCTGCACGGGTAACCCCAGTGAAGTCACATTATTTTTTATTATCAATCATTGTTTGTAATGGGAAAAAAAATATTAATAATTAATTTCTCAATATAAAATTTTGTTCAATGTTTATTTAATTTGTTTTTACCGTAAAAAAATTTCAAACACTTTTGATTATGTACGTACCTAGTTTTATATGGTCTTTTATCTTTGTATCTATAAAGCATCATATCATTTGATACTTTTGAAAATTATTTTAATTATTGTTTAACTAGATTAATACATATGTATCAAGCTGTTGTGCCAAAAAACTCTTTAATTTTATACATGTCATTTATAAGCCCCCTGGGCGTATATAAATAATAAGTAAAACAATAAATATTACCATTGTATTCATGATTATGTTTCAATTAATCACGATCCTGGGCCAGTCGAATCAGCGTTGCTGCATCTCTTTGCAAATGCTTTTTTTCTTTTTATGTTTTGATATATGTAGTATGTTATATATCTATTTATTTATTCATCATCATTATCATTCCCTTTCATAGGTCACTGCATTGTAGGGACAAATAGTGTATAGGAGCGATTATGCGCATTAAGATAAGTCATTATATTTTACTATCTATAATAATGATTTACGGTAACTTTATTTACAGGAAAACAAACAAATAATAACTATTTTTTATAAATCATTGCCTCCATTTGTATGTTTCTCCAAATATAAATAAAAATATTTATAAAGCGCGTCCAGCGCCAGCAATGAGCCAAGGAAGTAGCAGATTACTCCAGCTTATTTCTTCATACAAATATTTTTTTAATATGTTGAACATATTAAACACAGTAGCGGGATTTTCTCCCAGACTAAACTTGCAGATTACACAAATTCTTTGAAGATTCTCGATTTGGAAAACAGTATTTCAAACATTATTTCTTAAGGACTTTTTTTCTTTGAGATGATACTTTTGACATATGACTCGCAACACATGTGGCGCTTGACGCGGCTGTTTTTGGCATTATTCATTTCTAGATCAAATTGCCAGTTGACTTTTCAATCGTAATGAGCATACCTAATAGTGACTGAATTATAAACTTTTATATAAGTTAGGTGTTAAATTAATGGATAAAATAGCTGCACAATATAATATATCACGGAGTTACGTTGTTTGAGGTGACTGCTTAGATAAGAGTTATTATATCAAACAGAACCACACAAAAATTCCAATTTATAGTATGTATGTATTATATTATGTACCTACTATGTAGGTACAAATAAATGATATTTTTTTATAGCTTACCTGTAAATAAAATCACCGTTCGCCACTGAGCATTGGTACACCAATCGCAGCGTATCATCATTTTTGTTACATGAAGGTAAGGTGATCGGTCTTGCGCTCCAGGTACCAGTCTAGAGACTATGAAATATTCTTGTGTAAAAAACTAATTTTTAAATGAATATTTTATGTAAACTATGCCGGGAATTGAACCCGAGACCTCTTGCATGGTAGGTAAACACGCTGACCATTACACCATGAGGCCGACCGCTCAATAAATTTCGTGAATAAAACAATACACTTAATATAATAATATATTCATGATTCAACTTTACACTTCAACCTTCAATCTACTGTACTCCCATACTCATACTTTCTATGACAGATGTAGTAACTTGATATTCATAGTGCGTTTGATACGTTCAAAATGCATTATCGATTTTAAGCCACTCTTAAACCCCATCATAATTTTGCCGGGTTTAGAAGCCAAACGATTGAATTAAAATGGTATCTTGAATTTAAGTGAAAAAATCTCCAATATTAATTAAAATCTAAATATAAATTTAGTCCACTTCCACTAAGTCTATTACATACCTGGTATTTTTTATTTTTTTAAATTTAATTTTATTTAAAAATTTTTTTATACGCCTCCACTCGTTTGCGATACCTGGTATTATCTACCTGGTAAAAGAAGAAGTATAAAAATTGGAAAATTGTTTTCAAGCGTTGCCTAGTAGGTGATTTGGTTCACCCACGTGATAAAGGTTTCAGCTCTTTTACTTCACAAAAGTCAACAGATGGAAGAGTTGAGGAAATGTTCAAACATGGGCAGAATGGTGAGTGTTACACAGTGTGTAAAGTGGTCACTTAAACCAGCCAATGACAGGTCATATTTATTAACCTTCAGTTTGAATTGAGATTTTTTTTTCTTTATCTTTTCCTATGTAGGAATATGTTTATGTTTGTCATACTTCAAGATTCAAAATAAAAATATAAAATTTTTAACTTAAAATTTCATTGAAATATAAAACAACATAAAATAAAAAATTCAATTTGCGATTAAATCAATTTATTCAATAGTCATTTTTTATTGCCTTTGTAAAATTACGTTACGACACTTGTCCTGTGCGATCATCTTATCAAAAATAGTACAAAAGCATGACAGCGCATCTGATTAGCGGTGTAGAACCCAATTCGTTAGGAGGTCGCGTGTTTTGCGTTAGCCCACTCATCCACGGAGTACTCCACACAGGGTGACACCACTAATTGTACGTTGGGGGATGAACTTACATGCAATATGCGAATACTAGGGGGGGAAATATCGAACTATTTTCATTTTTTTATCACGAGTGGAGTGCTCAATAGCTGATCAGTGTGTTATCAAACATGGATAGAATGGTAAATGCTACATACGCGTGTGACGTGATAAGTAAAAACAACAAAAAAGTTATAAAAACCTTTATTATTTATTTGGTAATTAAAACAACTGACTATTTTTTATGTTTGAAGCACTTTGTGGAACATTATTATTTAATATATTAAAATAAAATAAAATCACTTTGTTTTTATGTACCACTTATATTTTTTTTAAATAGACAACCAACTAGTTTCACCACCTAGTGAAGAAGGCATAGTATTGCCGAAACTAGTTGGTTGTCAAATTATAAAAAATATAAGTGGTACATAAAAACAATGTAATTTTATTTTGTTTAATATATTAAAACAATTAAAATTTACATTTATTTATTTATTTATACTTTTACAATGTTAGTATTATATTTTTATTCAGAATAATGTTCCCTCACTGGGGGTGTCCCGTGCCGAGGAAAACATTTTGCAATATGTAAAACATGCCTTAAATTAGTTATTTAATAAATTTAACATGATAAGGAAATAAAAACGTAATTAATATAATTAACTTAATTATTAACATACTCGTAATAAGCAATATAAAGTAAAATAATCATAAAAAAACATATCCAATTTATGTTTATGCATAAGTGAATAAAACTGTTAACGACTCGGACGATTTTGAGTTCATTAATCGCAAAGCTTTTTGATATCAGGCACTTGGTGAATTGAATTCTTACAAATATCTTTTTATAATTTGTTGCAACAAAATGAGGAAATTTAGTGCATTTAAAAAAAATGTATATATGTGTCGTATTATCAGCGCTATGATTTTTTAAAGTTATGTATTTCTTACTGTGACGTACGTCAGAGGTACTTCTCTGTCAGTTCTCCCGATTGGTTCGTTTAATGAAAGCAAACCGGATATCATTCACAGCTTATATATTTATTTATTTATTTAACGCTTTATACAGGTTGTTCTTTAAACCCTGTCACATCCGAAACCACGATGATCAGTATGAGCAAGAAGACATATTGGAACATTAAAATATTTTTTTAGAACGAATACAATTTAAAACAACAAAATATCAAAAAAGCAAATGGTTGCTTACTTCTGCAGGGGTGAAACGAGGAGGGGGAAGGGGGGAGTCTGACACTGCGCCGCGCTTCCCTCACTTTTCCCCTGCAGAAGTAAGCAACCATTTGTTTTTTTAAACTTTTTCTTTGTTCTAAATATTTTTTTAAATATGCTAATATATCTTCTTGCCAATACTGATCACCGTGGTTTCGGATGTGACAGAGTTTAAAGAACACCCTGTATACAAATACAATATATATACATATAAGGGCGGGCATATTGCCTTGAGGCAATTTCTTCCCACCTACCCAAACCAAGTTTGAGAAAATTACAAATACATGGATATATGGAATCTTTCAATTTAATACAAAAATTAAAAACAAAGATTAAAAAAATAAAAATATTTAAAAATTATCACTATACTACGAATATAAAAAATAACACTATACTATGAAGAGAGGAGAGGGGATGGGAAGGAAAGAAGAAGAATAAAGGAACAACTTAAATATTTAGAAAGTGCCATTTCGATCTTGACTAAATGTAAATAAAGAAGGGACGTCTCTAACATTAGTAGGTAGTTTATTCCTCAATCGAGCGGCTACTACTGTGAAAGAGGAGGCAAGAAAATTAGAGCGATGATAGGGTATTAAAAGGGTTCTCTCGTTACTAGAACGAAGAGATAGTCCGTGTTGTGAAAGAGGTTGGAAATATCATTGGTTGGTTCATATGAACCAGTGACGTCGTTTAAAGCAGTGTGTTGTTTTTGAAATATTTTTTTAAATTTTTGTCGTACATTTTCAAGAAACTTTGCCATACAATTTAATGCTCTAATTTTTACCTCACGCAAGAAAACATTTCATCCAATATTCCGTAGGGCTGAAATTCTTCATTAGCAAATTCTGCTTCACATAAATTTATGGAAGGATTCAAATGATAGCTTGTTTTGATACATTGGTATACTTTTCTAACAATTTCCTGATATTATTTAATCTTTGTATTTTTGTTTTAAATCAGAGTCACTGATTAAATCATTTAGATTATCACTTGCGCTTAAGTCTACTTTATCTGTCGCAAAAAATGGATTCCGAACCCAAAAATCGTTCCAACTAGTTTTGACAAAATAAAGAGTTGTTTTTGTATAGAATAGCGAAGTATCACTTTTTTAAAAACATTTTTAAAGTAATATACTCGTAGGTCTTTGAAATACTGTCAAGTGAAAAAAAAATGTAATTTTGAATTACCACAAAAACGGCGATTCCATTGGCCACGCCCCTAAACGTCACGATTCATGTTTATCTGCTCCTCGTCATTGAAATTTGTGTAGAACAATATCACGAATCTTGACGTCATAACAACCAAGGTCAATCACGTCGCGTTTTTCTACGAACGCAATTTTATTGAATTTCTTTTTTACATTTTTATATGAAAACATTTCTCCATAATATTCATATTGATTTTAAAAATACAATTATTTTTTTTTAATCCATTTCATATATTTTTATCGGTATTCGTAGTGTGTGAAATTTCCCTATTACTTAAATTTTTTGCAGAACACCTATTCAGGCTCCGTGGAACATTGGTGTTCCGCAGAACATGGAGACCTTCACTTAAACCAACCAGTGACAGGTCATCATCGTAATCACATATCTCCACATAGTGATGTTTAGGGCATTACGTTGGTACACCAAATGCAGCGTATCTCAATAATTTGTTACATGAAGATAATGTGATCAGTCCAACGCGTCAGGTGCCAGTCTAGGAACAATGAAATATTGCAGGTCAAACAATCTTTTTTTTTTTGATAAAAAAGAAATATTAGCGTTCTTATAATTTACCCAAATATTTCAATTTTGTTGACCATTTTCAACGAGTTGTAAATAACTCACTATTAGAAAATGGAAATCAAATTGGTTCAAGAGTGGGGTTCGAACTTCGGACCTCTGATCCGTGAGTCCGCAACACTAGCCACGGGACCACAACCCGATTCTTCAACACATCGAAATTTTACGTCCACTGTCAGGTGTACAGCCAGGACCTCAAGAAAGCTAGGCAAAGACGCCAACCTCTACACGTGTTGCGCGGTATTATTGACAACGACAACATTAGCTTGTATATTTCGGATAATACCTTAGACAGTGTCAGCATAGACTGTTTCACAATCCAATAATAAGACCAAACAGCAAATGGTTATACCTGTTAGAAAGGCTATCTCTATGTTGAACAATATTACTTTGGATATTGACATTTTTCACGTCTCTGAGGGAGTTTTTCGTTACAAGATTCTCTTACTTTTTTAACATATTATTCTCTGGATATTATGTATACCTATGTTTTACTTTTATATATCCTAATTTTACCTTTTTATATTCACTATGTACAAGTTGCGATATTTCATTTTGTAATGTGCATATAAATGAATAAATAAAATTGAAATTTAACTACGAGGCGGACTTATCTTCACTCGATTTCTTTTTTTAGGATTTTTACCTGAGAGTAGCCATCTAGTCGAAAAAACTCGTCCAGGGTTCTGGTTCTATTACACACGTAAAACTGTATTCTTTATCCGCCTGGACATAGATAATATTGATATCGATTACAGACTATCTCAAAATCCATTCAATTCTCAAACATTGTTCTCTATCGCCAGTGTAATGTACGGCAGTCATTGCGTTAAATAAACGATGGGACAGCCACAAAACTTTTTAATTTAATAAAAATAATTTAAATTCGAATTGTGAAATAAAATTAGCGGTTTCCTTTTGCTACCGATATTAATTTCCCAAGTCGCGTCATTTGGCATCCCCTCCATTACCAACACCCCCCTCCCTTCCTCTCGAGGTAAGAATAAAGAAACTCGGAGACGTAAAACAAGCAGTTGTTTAAAAACAATTAAAATGGAATAAAATCTGCCGCTGGGCGTCCCGCAGATGTCTGAGTCTGGAATTAATTTGCTCCAGAAAGGATGACAAAACTTTTATTAGTACCTTTCATCCCCCGTCCTAGTTAGGGGATGGTATGATCTGAAGAAATAGGCGTAAGGCAGGTAGATAGTCACTTGAGTTCGTATACAGTATAATATCTACCTTACAGGTAGATAAACTATTTACCTTTAAGGTAGATATAATTATTCTACTTTAAAGGCCGTTTACGTGTCGACAATACAATTTGTCCCAGGACTCGTCCACGTGTAAACAGCCATTTGTAGGACAAAACATTGTTTCGAGACATTACCACCGAGATAGACGGGCAGGCTATCTCCACGGAACAATGATTACCCCAACCGCCTAGCGGCAGTGAAATAACTATTTTTAAATAATAATAATACATATTCAATATCGTTTCTGGGCTCTGATATTTTTTTCATGAAAACAATGTGAACTTCAGAATTTTATTTTAACTTAAAAAAGCAGTTTTATGACGAAAGTGGACTTCGGTGTTTTAATCAGGTATAAAGCCACTTTATTTGTTGCATTAGAGGGAAAACATTTTTGAGAAGGAATGTGGAAGTCTAGGCATTTACAAAGCTTATAACCTCTCGTTGGCTGGTTTAGGTGTCCACTTTACAAACTGAGTAACATTCACCATTCTGCCTATGTTTAAACATCCACATTTTCTCAACTCTTCCATCTGAGGGGAGATCCTTAAGCCCACCATCCACCCGCAGCTGTGATATGTTGATGAGCTGTGATGAGTCCTGGGGAACTCTGTTAGCTGCGCATAGAGGAAAGTTTATTTTTTTATTTTTTATTAATTTATTTTATTTATTTATTTACACTCTTTATCAAAATACAATTCCATGTTCACTTTGCCCAGCTAACAAGGGTACATACCCCGTTTCAAGCTAGGCAATTACATTTTAATATATTATAATAGTTAACAAATTAATATAGAGCACAGACAAACAAAATATAAACTTATTCGTTTACACATTTTGATACATATACATACAGACATACACATATATACACATGTACATACACACACACGTACACACATCCATGCGCATACACATACATACATTCATAAAAACATAGACAATTTATTTATGCGAAACTTCATAGTTGTCATCTATAAATATATATTTTTTTCATTATTCCTTATTTTTTATATTTTATTTTCGACATCCAGTAAGAATCTCCAATCCGTGGCATGCATCAACTTTTCTGACTCCCTACGACCAAGAGCGAGGTCAACATCTTCCGCAACTTGACAACACTCCCGTCTTTCCACGATTCTGGCAAAAGGTTATGGACCTTTTTGCCTATGTAATAGTGTTGTCTCGATGCCAGAACAGTGTTGACCCCTTCACATTGATATCAGATCCCTATTAGAGTATCTTGTATTATAGTTGTGGTTGACGCTTGGGTAAATGTCTATTTATGTGTGTAACCACTACCGTTCTCAATATATACTGTTGAATAATATTCAGTACTCTGAATTCTTTGAAGAGTAAGTCACTTGGATAACGAAATGTTTTTTTTTTAAACTGCTCGGATTAAAGATTTCTGTTCAGTTATTATAAATATTCCTAAGAAATACAAACTATGCAAATAAAGGAGGGGGAGGAGGATGTATGAACAGAGGCCAACGCGTCGTCCCCGCCCCCCAGGATATATCTATACAAACAATTTACACAAATAAACGTGTACAAAAACAATGACTCAAAACTAAAGTAACACAGCAAACATAACTAACAAAACAAACAATTAAAACCACGAATATTTATTATGGGAGAACCGCCATGATTAAGAAAGACTCTCTGGATGATCAGATGCAACTCTTCCGTTTGTTGACTTTTGTGAAGTAAAAGAGCTGAAACATTTATCATGTGGGTTGGATTCATCCGGTTGAACCAATTCACCTACTAGGCAATGCCTGAAAACAATTTTCCAATTTTTGTACTTCTTCTTTTACCGGTTAGTTGAATGACAAATTTAGATCTGAATAACTCCCTAGGAAGGAAATCTGCCTCTACTGGAGCCAGTCCGCAGACATTTGGATATACTCAAAATATTTGTAAAATAGCTAATTGCGATAATTTCTGCATTTTCAACTTTAAAACCATAAAAAGTGGATTTTCCTCTAAGGTACAAATATTGTATTATGTATTATATATCTTTACTTACATAATACAATTTGCGGAAATCTGTTATTGTTTGCAAGCCCATATAGATTTTTTCAAATGTTAAGCTATAAATATGTTGCACTGTTGGTTTTCCAAATGAAAAACATGGCGGAGTAATCAAGAACGAAGTATTTATTAATTTGACGGTTTCTGAATATTGCCAGGATTAGGACTGAGGACTCGGGACAAGAGGAGTTTAATTGTTCCGAATTCACGGTAGTATTATCATCTCAAGTCTTACCAATCTTTACTGATTATCATATTTTATGATACCTACCATTGTCTCTCCCAAGGATTACCATTGTTCCCGCAACGAATAATTTTGCTAATAAGAAAGTATCTTGAAATTCAACAATATGATACTCATCTAATTATTATGGTATTACAAATCTTGAATTTTCCTTTCATAACTTAAGGCCTGATGGAATTATAATTTAGGTTTAGAAATGTTAAAGAGAATTCATTCATTTGTATTTAAGATCTAAGATCCAAGCAATACACGAAATTAAAAAAATTTGTATCGCCTAAAACATCTAACTTCTATATAAATGATAAAATTATTTTATTATTTATTTATTTAACACTTTTTATAAGCGGGAATATTGCCTTAAGGCAATTTCTTCCTACCTACCCAAACCGTTCAGTTTGAGAAAATTACAAGTGCATGGACATATTGAATCTTATGATTTTATACAAAATTAAAAACAAAGATTAACAAAAAAATGTATAAATAAATATAAAAAATCAACACTACTATTAAGTGAGGAGAGGGGATGGGAAGGAAAGATGAAGGATAAAGGAACAACTAAAATATTTAGATAGTGACATTTCAATCTTGATTTATATTCTAAATAAAGAAGGGGGGCGTCTCTAACATTAGTGGGTAACATTAGTAGATTATTCCACAATCGAGCAGCTACTACTGTGAAAGAGAAGAGGCAAGAAAATTAGAGCGATGAAAGGGTATTAAAAGGGTTCTCTCGTTACAAGAACGAAGATATAGTCCGTGTTGTGATAGAGGCTGGAAGAGCTCTCTCAGATAAACAGGCGAAGTGGGATTATTAAAAATATTGTGAAGAAGTAATAAAATGTGAATGTTTCTTCCATGCCTGATACTGAGCCAGTGTAGTTGCGTGCGATATTCGGTTATGTGGACGAATTTGCGAAGATCAAAGATATAACGTACACAAACATTCATTAAATGTAAGTAGATAATTGTAAATAACCACTACTTACCGACTTTTCTGTCTACCGAGGCGTACCCGTCTCTTTGTCAGGACACTAACTACCCGGACTGTTGGTGATGGCTTCTAACGTCAAGTGTCCTGCCAGCACTTTGGCTTTATATTTTTGTTCAACTACTAGTATAATGAAGGTGTATAGTGGGAACCACGTGGTGGTATAATTAGCGTCCTGATGAAGAGACGGGTACACTTTGGTAGACATCAAAAAGTCGGGAAGTGGTTATATGCAATTATTTACTAACGTTTCATAAAATGTTAAATCACAAAGATAATGATTTAATAATGTGAATATTATTTTATTGGTTTAAGAAAATATAAAAGATTTTTAAAAATTATTTTCAAGGAAATAATAGCATTGTGTTTTTTACTATTATTTTTTATTGTAAACTTTTTAAAATCATTCTTATGTTGTTGAAATTCCATTCGTCAATGCGTTTTGTATCTGCAAGACTTTTTATGATGTTAGCTATCATATTATATTTATCATATCATGTAAATGTTATCAACTATCAAATACCTAAATTTAGTAAATGGGGTCTAGAATTTCAACCGTCCTGCGCTCAGACTCTGCAAGACTTGTTGTTATCTAACTTCTATTTTTATAAATTTGCTTTTTTATTCGCTTTTTAAAATATCACTTAAACTCTCAACTTCATTGTCAAATAAAATTTAAAAAAATAAAAATGTAAATAGGGGCTAGATTTCTTACCGTCTATGCGCTTTGTAGCTGCAAGACGTGCTGTTATCTAGCTTCTATATATCATAATTGTTTTATATCATAATTGGAGACGAGAAACTAGAATCCCGACCGTCCATGCGCTCTGTAGCTGCAAGACATGCTGGGATATTTATTTATTGTACAGTGCCCTTGAGGTAATTTCCACAAAAATGGCGCTATATAAATTATCCAAACATCATTATTCATTATTATTACCTAAGTTTTCGTATCTCTTATTAAAAAATATTCTCTATTATGGTTTCAAATTTTTTACTTTACAAAAATCTGCAGAAAGACGATGTGAAGAAATGTGGATGTTAACATACGAAAAATGTAAATATTGCACAGTTCGTAACTTTAATTTTTTTTATTATTTATTTGTACAAAGATACACAAAAAAATCAGAGCGTATACCTTACTCTATGAGGCCAAGGGCCCTGTGTTGAGTTGGGATACAACATAATAAAAAGTGGAAGACTGCATATTATTAAAGAATACTAAAATTAAAACTCTTACATAAATATAAATTTTCATAAACAACTGGACAACACGTTTAATAGTATATAAATCTATCCAATGTCTCGCAGGAGCCTCCTGCAATGGTCTCTTTACAAAATCCAAACTTCTACATTTCTCCTGAAATGTGGCTTTCGTTTTCGAGATCTTTATATATCCATCCAGGACATTAAGCACCCTTGGTCACAAAAGAGAAATTTCTCCGACCGAAAGTCACAGGTGTCTTTGGTATTAAATAATTCGAATTACAGGCAAACCTCTGAAAATTGATCAGTTAAACCAGAAAATGACATGTCATAAGTCTTGCAAATGCCTAGATATCCATATTCACTTGTGTTTTGCAATATCTAGCGACTTGTTTAAAATGTTTAAATGACTAACTTCACGGCGATTCGTTGGACGGTGCAATTTGAGATTGTAGAAATATGAGAACGCGCATGCTTAATCAGGACGTTTACTCAGTATGTGCATATTTTAAATAAATTAATTTAAACACATACCTCTTTACCGGATTAGTATTCACCGCGAAACCTTACACGTAGAGAATTCATAAACGATTTCATAAATAGAAGTAGCACCTACCCTTGGCCGTATATTTATACAAGGCCCTGAAATCTGAATCAAGGATGTAAATCAAAGGGAATCTGTCCCAATTAATTATTACATTTCGGGCAAAAAATGAAGCTGGGATTTATTTAATTACCTCTAATATTTGTAATATAAATTATTTTTAAGACGATCGGCTGAGACCTGTGAAATGGTTTTAATTAACTTTTTTTCTTTTGGCTTAAACATAAAAAAAAATAAGATAATAATGCGTCTTCATGTGCTGAGGACACTTGAAAATATTTTGTAACGAATTCGACGTGTTAAATTTACTGTTTATTATTACGAGAATTTCCAAATAATCAAACTAGCCGCAGCCGCGTGATAACCGACGGAGAATAACCTATTTCACACATATCATCTTAATCTAAACGACACGGTAAAATTATAACGGATCGACATTTATTAGATTTTTCGTACCTATTTAAATTTGATGATATAAGTATTTTGCTTTTTTTTTTACATAAAACTCCATATATGGTAAACGATTTTAATGAAAATATTAATGAAAACGCCTCGGTTGATATGTTATTTAAAAATAATATTAGCGTTCTTATAATTTACCCAAATATTTCAATTTCATTTTTAACGAGTTGTAAATAACTC
The DNA here is from genome assembly GCF_059751315.1 of Micrasema longulum. Classification (NCBI taxonomy): domain Eukaryota; kingdom Metazoa; phylum Arthropoda; class Insecta; order Trichoptera; family Brachycentridae; genus Micrasema; species Micrasema longulum. The sequence continues at coordinate 367,457 of NW_028277796.1, forward strand.
ACTTTTACAAAATGAAAATCAAGTTGGGGTGGAGTGATCCGCGAGTCTATAACACCTAGCCATGGGACCACAACCCGATTCAACTAAAGTAAAACCAAACGAAAGATATTTAATTATATTTTTTTCAAAATCATTATTTATTTATTTATTTATCATGGAAATCATACAACCTTTTTCACAAAATCAAGGTACAAAAAAACAATTTTTAAAAGTAAGACCAATGGCAGATTTCACATTAATTTATTATGAATGAAAGAAGGAGAAGGGAACAAAAATTAAACAAAAAAAAAAGAAATATTGAAAAAATTAAATAAATAGTGCCAACATAAAAGGGAGAAGACATGGTATACTTCCGACTCTACCTTCCTTCTCTCTCTCTCTCTGCTTCCATGAACATGAAATGTATGTAACAGATTTGATAAAACTATAGTATTTACAGTGTAATATTTCAATGTCACTAAAACTGTTTAAATTTAGGGAGTACTCTCAGGTAAAAATCCTGCAAAAGGAAATCGACTGGAGATTAGTCGGGCTCACGGTGTGCTGGTTATTGCTTTTGCCAGGTACTAAATAAATAAATAATTGTAAAACAATAAATATCGATCCACCGTACTGTATTGTATCATACCGTGTACATTTTTGCCGTGGTGTGAAATGTGCCAATCATGCGATATCACGCAGTGGGCTCGTGGTTTGCACGTGCACAGCGGTCCGATCTCCGTGAATGTGCGGTAGCGTAATCTACAGACGTTAATATTAATTAATAGACGGAAATAAAAAATAAATAAATACAAAATAAAATCAAGGAACACTTATTAGAAACATTTAAATATTTTTTTATTATACAGGTACATTTTAATGATAATTCAGCGTAAGTCACTCTCAAGCACAAGAGCTTGCCTCTTATTTGGTGAGGAACAAACAGCATTTAAAAACTTAATATCATACACGAATACCGAATACATATAAACATAAATGTACATTCAATATTAAATCTGAAACTGTTAGTAATGTATATTAATTAAATGAAATTAATATGTTAAACGGTTCATTCCTCATTGTAATATACTCATCACGTCCCCTTTCTTCATCTTTTAAGGACCATTTACACGTAGACAATACAGTATTGTTTTCTCCCAGGACTCGTCCATTGTCCACGTGTAAACAACAGTTTGTAGGACAAAAATTGTCCCCAGACATCGCCACCGAGATAGACGGGCAGGCTTTTTCCGCGGAACAATGATTGTACTACCGCCAGCGGCCGCATTGTCCTCGTGGGGACAGGACCCTCGGACAGGGCCTTGCGACAAGAGCGGTGAACGTGTCGCTTCCTCACATTGTTTCTGCTGAAAAAAGTAACTTTTATCATTTAGTTTGTTCTTTAACAATTCTAACATATTTCGGTATAAAATTAATAATATTTTTCTTGAATTCGCCCGAAACAAACGTCGTCGTGTATTAATTGTCGAAGCACCAGCGCTCACGTGGGAACTTCGACCGAATTTTCGTATTGTCCCCAGCATTCTATTCCGTTGGTCGCGGTCGAGGCTGTTCACGGAGCTGCGACAAGACAATTTTGTGCTATCTATTGTATTATCAACATGTAAACGGCCCTGAACTAGTACATACAGCTTAATGCCAATTTTAGTCAGTGCAAATTTTCCGGGCATTAAAAAATAACTGTTTTTTTTATTTTTTTTATTTGTAAAAACCGGGTTATATTCCCGTGCCCAGTGTTGTGAACTCACGGATCAATTCACAGCAATAGGGAAATATCACGTTTTTTTACATTTTTAAAGTAATAAAGGTCTAAATTTTTTTTTGCTTATTATTAGTAGGATAAAAGATATTTTTAAATTTCTAATTTTGAATTCCCGCAAAAACGACCATTCCTTCGGCCACGCTCCTAATACGTCACGATTTATGTTTATTTGTTTCTAGACATTTAATTATGTTTAGAACATTATCACGAATCTTGACGTCACAACAACCGATGCCAAACACGTCGCGTTTTTCTACGAACGTACTTTTTTATATTATCTATTAGGGATATCAACAGTAATATATGTAACAAAAATATAACAAATAAAATATACACAGAATAAAACCAATGTCAGATATTCATAGAAATACATGAAATACACGTACAATAGATACTAGTGTGTTTGTGTGAGTGTAAGTGCGTGAGAGGGCGGGTGAGTGGGTGTTATATTGGAATGAGGGACATTGACATGTGTGTAAATATTGCACAAGTGTCAAGTGTCGAAAATATAAATAAATATAAAATATTAAGAATTAGGGATAAAATAAAATAAAATAAAATAAGATAAAATAAGACTTTATTATTAAAACTAAGTATAGGACAAAAAAGTATGTTTTAAGGCGCGCATTTTAAATGTTATTTTTTTACAATCAAATGGATCAATAAAGGGAAAGTTCAAATTATATTCACGAGCAAAACGTATAAGTGGAGAGTTCTGGGCATAGTTCGTACGAACTGCTGGCACATGAAATAGAGAGCTCGACGTGTGACAGGTGCGGTAGCCGGGGACATTTAATGATAACTCCGACATAAGAGCCGGACTATCAAGGCGTCCAATAAGTATGTCATGAAGCACCCCCATGTCTAATAGTAGACGGCGATCTTTTAAAGTAAGCTAGTGGTGCTTTTTGCAGGAAGACATATAATTAAGATCAGTATTCCATTTCGCAGACTTGATTTTATTATAAAATGTATTTTTATAATTCACCAGTCTTAATGATGCCTTGTTAGGTGAAAGAGCTGATCGGTCAATAAAATTAATTAAAGTAATAATATATAATATTTATTACTATAATAATTAAATATAATAATTAAAGTAATAATATATATTAAAGTAAAAAGTAATAATATATAATTGGCGGCCTCCGTGGTGTAGCGGTCAAGACGCTTGACTCACACACGGAAGGTTCCGGGTTCGATTCCCGGTAAGAGCACAAAAAATTAAATGTGATTTTTCTCAAGCCTGGGTATTCTGTGATGTAATTCATCACTGTAATTGTGCCTTCTGGCCTGTTGTGGTGTAAAAAATAAAATAATAAATCAGTAAAACTAAGTACTTATTTTTTTTTTTTTATTTGGGAAAAAAACAACAGTTTTTACATAAATTGTATACAGAAAATAAGAATACACATGAACGAAAATTGTGAAAACAGTCAATAAAAATGTTCCACAGTGGTGTAAGATATGGATTAAGTACATTATCGGTATCAAAATAAAAGCAATTAACAATTGTTAAGCATTTAGAAGTTGCAAATAAAATAAAAATACATATACTTATATACAGTTATGAAAATTAAGTTAAAAGAAACAAGATAAATTTAAATTTAAAGAATAAGAAAAGAAATAAGTTATATAAAAATAATGTAAAAGGTACAAAAATATAATGATGAACGTACGAATACAAACATAATTATTCAGCTAAACTATTGTAGTTTAGTTAAGAAATATCTACACTAAACTTCAATGTTTCTTATGCCTGTATTCAAAGACAAACTCGAGGGGATGAAAGTACTAACATTCATATCTCATCATATAAAGAATATCTATATCTTGAAGGTGAGGACAGAAAAATGTGCTTTCCTCACTCTGAGTACTGTCTCTGAATATGGGCATCGGAGTAGAGTCTATGTCTATCTACTTTACTTCTTAAAATATAAATATAACTGACGCACACGCGGCCGTCATCATTATTTCAGTAAAGGGTTTGTGATTTCATCCCGCTAAAAGATTTCACCTTTTTCTCTCTGTAATGGAACTGCATCCCAAATGACTTGGGATTCTACAGAAGAGGTGACATGAGTTGAAAACACCTGCTGAAATGTCCAAGTACACGAAATGTTAACATCGTAGTTCAAAGGATTTTTATACGTATAACATGGCGTAAAAGAATGTTAGGGAGTTTTCAGAAAAAAGTAATGCGTTAATAGTAAAAGTTAAACATTTCTGTAAATGTATTTATTGAAATCCAAATGAATGCGTTCATCAAAAAAGTTAAGATTAACAAATTGCTACAATTATACAAATTGTTACACAGTGTGTAAAGTAGCCACTAAAACTAGACATTGACGGGTCATAAGCCCTGTAAATGCCTAGACTTCCATATTCGCTTCTTTAAGGTATTCTCCATCCCTATTGTAATTTGTTAATCTTAATGACTCCCGAGGGGGTGAAATCCAGTCTGTTGTCTACAAATATTTGGACAAACTCAAATGTTGCACAAAAGAATATTTATCAATAATATTTTTATATTTAAAATGTATTTGGGTGAAAAAAAGAGACAATGGACCGGATATTCGGCGGCTAAATAATCGGTATCCGGCTAAATTGCTATCTTTCATCACTATTCCAAATATTGTTAATATTTAATAATTTTGAAAGAATATTAGAGTATTTCTTATTACGCCAGTTGCATAAAAAGGTTCAATTAAATAAAGTTTAGAGTTATCGTCAAAATGGACAAAAGAGTTCACACGAAAAAGTAGGAGAAAACAATTCATTTTGCACATTTTGACAAAAACGCAACAATGAATAAACTTTAAACGTAATTTAACTTGTTTTAGTGCACCTGGCACTTAAGTGTACGTATACCACTAAATCATTTAAATATATATATACATACTTATATGGTTTTAGGAAGTATCATTTTGGCTATTAAGTTTTCTTGTACAAGCTCGTAATAATCATTTATTACTCCGAAACAAAAACAAGCAATAAATATAGAATCTTGCACCAAGTCTTCGCTTCTTTTCCCCATAACTCCTAAATCATGGTGACAACCGGGAAAAGAGTAATTATCACTAAGAACCCTTTTCTTTTCCATGAATTATGGTCACCATAAATTATTAAGATTACTATTTCCCGGTTCCCTTTCACAATTCAAAACCTTTATTGATTATTACACAAAAGGCATATTAATTTGAAAGTAATATTTAAAGCAATAACTTTGTATTTTCAATGTTAAATAATATAACTAAATATTTTGTAAAATCAGTAAAAAATTATGTTAAGTAATTTTACGCAAAGAAAATATTTAGTTATATTACATAATAAATTTTTCAAAATGTCCATAGAGATTATATCTTTAAGGAAAATCTTGCCTTTTTTATACACGTATTTGAAATGAATTATTTTCATATTAAGGAATGGCATATTTGAATTATTTTCGACTTGGAATAAAAAAAATATAACAGGTAAAGTGATTATAAAATAACAATAATAAACAGTATTTTAAGTGTGTCCAAATTTTTATAGCTTATTTTACCTGAGTGGTAGCCATGGAGTTTTACCATTTATTTTTTCTTCATATCTTCATAGATTTTAATCTTAATACACACTTATATTTTTAATACCTCTATAGATTTACATTTCACCTTTTAATTCATTTTTATTTTTTATCTTGTTTCAGTTGCATTTCTGATTTCTGAGCACCTACCTACCCACCTTACTCTTAAAAGCATTCAACACCAAAACACATAATTTTATTATTTAGTAAAATAGTTTTTTTATAGCTTTTAATTATTTTATCTTCTTTTAGTTGCAGATTCCATATCAAAATATTTATGTTTATTAATTTTTTTAAATACATATAATATTATTTCTGTACTTGAATATAATTAACACTAACGTCTGAGCAACTAATAACAAAATACGTTAGTTGGTAGTTTATCAGGATGAATAATTTTTTTTTATATATATTTGTTAAATATATGGCCTGAGCCAATTTCAACACTTTCTTGCAGAAATAATGTACAAAAAACTAAAAAATGAACATAATACCGTATAGCAAAGACAAACAAGGCCAATAAAATAATGGTATACAATATATTAAAGAACATATAAAACTTTGAGCTAAGCCATGCCAATCCTTCTTTAATACACACTGTGTTAGTGACGAAGAGATCTACAAAAAGTGGAAAGATTCAACCCAACTAAAATGATTAAACTGCACATAATAGACATTGGGGCATTAAAAAAAGCATTTTTTTTACTTCTGGAGGTTGGAACATAAAAATAAATTAATCGCAACGGAGATAGGATATCATTTCAACTATGTTATGAGTTTGTCAAAATTTTTGTAGACTGGAACTGGATTCAACCTCCTAGGGAGCTGTTAATATTACCATATTACAAAAGAGATGGAGGCATCTACAGGGCTTATGACCTAGTATGTGGATTAAATAATGAAATCAGATGCATCTCATCCACATCAATAAAAGGTTTTAGCTCTTTAACTTTACAAACATAAACATATGGAAGAATTAAAAGAAATATAATAAAAGAACATCTGTTCAAATTAGGCAGTTGTCGGCCTCGAGGTGTAATGATCAGTGCGTTTGCCTTCCATGCAAAATATCTCGGGTTTCATTCCCGACATGGTTGATATGAAATATTAATTTAAAGGATGTTTTTACACTTTCAATATTTCATAGTCCCTGGACTGGTACCTGAAGCGTAAGACTGATCATCTTACCTTCATGTAGCAAAAATGATCACGATACGCTGCGATTGGTGTGCCAATGCACCATTAGGTGCGGAAAGGGAATGATGATGAATACAGGAAGAATGGTGAATCTTACACAGGGTGTAATGTAGTCACTTAAGCCAGATAATAACATTTCATAAGCCCTGTAGATATCTAGACTTCTATGTTCTCTTCTCTAAAATGTTGTCCATCTCTGTTGTAATATGAGGATATCACTTATTGCATTAAGTATTTTGAAAATGCATACAAGGTCCATCCCCGTTTTCATTGTGTAAAACAAGTAAGAAATGTATTAGTATATATATTTTATTCAATACAGATTCAATATGAAAAAAAGCTAATTTAATTATTTTTTGTAACAAGAACAATTAAATAAATAAAACACTTAGGTTCTTCTGCTCTTCATATCCATTTCAAGGCAAATTATTTCAGTCATTCCGTTTGATAAAGGTACCAGGGAAACATAATTCTGCGAAGATGTTTGTCAAGCTCTCAGGATTCCTCCACTAATCCATTATACATTTATTTGTGTACCTGGAAGTGACCGTAATGCCTCACCCCTCGTCCCATCCCCGTTCGACCCACCAACCCTTCCGTCTTAAGGCAATCCACTTCCATTGTCTTAAGTAAGCGTAATGCCAACATTAATTTCATATTACAAATGTCTGAAATGGACAGATTCTTAGCTAGAAGGGGGTAGTACCTAGCACTAGATTTGGGCACAATGGCTGTCTTCTGCATCACACTTCAATACCGTTTAATGTATTAGTTAAGATGCATACACCCCATAGTCTTGACTATTATTGTTTATTTAGAATAATTATTTAAATGTATGCACATGCAATTATTAAATTCAGGAATTATTTATTAATTTAATTGATTAATATACGTACATATTTTTTCTTACAGTTTGAAAACATTGTTAAAAGTTTTAAGCAATTATCCTTAAAATATTTTTCTTGTGATTTTCAATTCATATAGTGATTTTTTGAAAAAGAGGAAAACTTTTGTGCGCGGAAAAAAAAGTTATTTAATAACCATTAAAAAAAACAAAATATTATGTCGAAAAAAAAATAAATGTACGAACACGTGATATTTTAAAAATAGTTTTTCCTTTCTCCTTCTTATTTTCTTCCTATCTCTCCTCCTCTCCTTATAGTATAGTGCAGATGTTTATTTTATTTTTGTTTCAATTTAAAAAAAAATTTATAAGATTCTGCATTCATACGTAGAATAATAGAATGGTTTGGGTAGGTAGGAAAAAATTTCCTTAAGGTAATATGCCTCATTTATTATTATTATTGTGAATAATTTATATAGCTTCTTTTTTATGAAAATCATCTAAAGGTGTTGTAAAATAAATAAAATAAAATTCAATTCAATTCAATTAATTTATTTGAAATATAACATATACTTTACAAACACATATTAAATACGTATATACTATAAAAAAGAAAAAAAAATACACGAAAAAGACTCATGTCAAAGTAGTAGGAAAATCCTGCTCCGGAAAACCCCTTCGGATACATATACCAACACGTCTTGCAGCTAAATACCGCACGGACGGTTGAGATTCTAGCTCGATAGGAGCTAGATTACAGCATGTCTTGCAGCTACAGAGCGCATAGACGGTGTGAAACCTAGACCACATTTACATTATTTAAAACACGGAATTTAGGTATTACTAATATTTTTTTCAAAATCGTTTACCGATAAGATCTGAAATTCAACACATCCTGCAGACACAAAGTGCATCCATTGTTGATATTTTAAAGTCTATTTATGAACTTCGTTTAAAATAATTAATGACATTTACGCACAACGAACGTCTTGCAGCTACAAAGCGCATTGACAAACGCTTTATAGAAACCTAACAATGATTTAAAGAAATAATATTGATTGTTTTGTATTATACAGGGTGTTCTTTTAGCCCTGTCACATCCGAAACCACGATAATCAGTATGGGCAAGAAGGCATTTAAGCATACTCAAAAAAATATTTAGAGCAAAAAAAAAAAAAAAAACAAATGTTTGCTTACTTCTGCAGGGGAGAAGCGAGGGGGGCGCGGTCGTGCGGTTGAAGGTGTATCAGATTCCCCCCTCCCTCCCCTCGTTTTTCCTCTGCAGATGTAAGAAAACCATTTGTTTTTTTTCTATATTTAATTTTTTAAGATTTTGATGGTTCTAAAATTTTATTTTAATGTGCCAATGTGTCTTTTTGCTCATATTGATCATCGTGGTTTCGGATGTGACAGGGTTTAAAAACACCCTGTATAGAGAATTGAACATAAAAACAATGTGTTCTAGCTGGGGTAACCCGTGTGAACGTCATTTAAATTTATTTCTTTACACGGAGGATGTACATAAAAAACATAATGAACAGAGAGAAAATAAGAAAAGAGACAAAAATAAATACATAAACTATACATTTCACTAGTATTGTTAAATACACGCTAACAGAGCTATCTCTTTGCGCGCTATACCGTTCAGAATACCAGCCCTGAAAAACACACAGCGTAAGGTGTGCTCCATAAATATAATGATTAATAAAAGGCAATTCTAATTTTACGTTATGAGGAACTTCAGCCCCACGGGACATTGGGTACAATAAATGTTTTCTTACGCGCGGTAAAAACTAGAGCATTTAATTGTACGGCAAAGTTTTTTGAAAACGTACGAAAAAAAAAAAAACGAACTACTTTGATCGACGTTACTAGTTCACACGAATCAACCAATCATAAGAGAGCTGTAAAAGATATCCGGTTTACTTACCGTCAACTGATCAATCGGCAGAACTGACCGAGAATAAGCGGAAGAGAACCTTTGACGTCACATGTGGAGTACTTGAAAAAAATATGGAACTTTAAAAATCAAAGCTCTGATAATTAAAAAAATATATGATTATTTTAACAGTGTATTTACAAATAATAAAACAAAACGGATTTTCCTAATTAAAAACTCATCATAATCATTCCCTAGTTGGGGAATATGGTGTCCACAAAGAGCCTCAATGCATCTATATCGGCTGCTAGCTCCTGTGCGTCCTCCCAAGTCAGGTTCACGTCCCGTAGTTCTGACATTAACTGCCGAAGAACAGTCAGCAGCGGACGTCCTGGACGACGAGAACCAGATGCTCTATAAAGTAGACAAATGTGATCAAGGCTTTCAGGGGGCATCCGCAGTATACGGCTCATCTAACCTTATCCCCTCCGTTTGATGACAATTGTCACCGAAGTTTGTTGCGTCCGTTCTTTTATTACTTCATTTCCTACAAAGTCAAACCATCGCGCACCCAAGATTATTTTAAGACACCTAGCGTTAAAACTCAGTATTTTGCTGAGGTGCCAAGATTCGCATCCGAGGAGAATAGGCGTTGTAAAGGCGGCATTTGGTTTTCGCTGAGTAAATATCTGATCTTCAGACCGTCTTCATACTGTTGAATGTGGCGCTATTCAAATGTTGCATCTTTGCCTCGTAGAGTAAGGGATAGGTTATTTATTTTTTTAAATATCAGTCTTTATGTGAATAAATAAAATATTATAAAATGAATAAATTAATAAACATTTCTCATAAAAATAAATATTTCACTCAAAATTTACGAATTTGTAAAAAAAAACCTGCGATAAGAAAATGGAAACATAAATATGTGGAAAAAATTCCTACTGATAGCAAATAATTTCTTGTATTTCTTATGTCATAATAATAGATATCTAAGTATTTTGGAATATTTTTATGTCAATTTTTGGCAGTATCTTTTTCTTCATCCCCCGCGCAACTGGTGACATATAATTCCTCCGTATTGTGTCCATATCAATCTACCCCCTCCTATTACCCACCCTCCCCCGCGCCACAGGATCTCCGGCCGTCCAGAGTTCCCTCCAACAATGAAGCGCCATCTATTGTCTTCAGAACGATACCAGACTTGTACCGAGTACTTCCGTCAACCATCCGAACTCGTAATAAAACACGTTTTTTTAAATAACGATATTCTCGTGATTTAAATATGTTTCAATTGTGTTGTAATAATTTGTGGTTTGCTTGCTTGCTACACACACGAGGTTCCGGGTTCGATTATTTGCAAGATCACAATAAGTGAGTTACCTTATTAAAAAAGTGCAATGTAAATATAAAATATTGTATAAAATAAAATATAAATTTATTTTATTTTATTTTATTATTTCACACATATGCAAAATTACATATTTTTGGGTCCCAATTTGCTGGATAAATCCGTGTAATTTTGAGACTATACACGCAATCATTCAATCTATATACATACATATATAAACTGAAGTGCATATATGTTTGCATTTTTTAAATATTATACTGAAATGCAACAACAAATTAACAGAATTTAAAATAAATTTATAATTTTTTAAAAAAGCACTAAAGTGTTAATTTTTTTACAGCTTGGGTGTTCTTTTTAGCGCCGAAATGCCTTTTGTAATTAATATTATTTTTTAATTTACAAAACAACTTTCTTTAATACACAATATTTTGAATATGTTCAAACGTTTGTAGACAAGGATTAGAATTCCTCTCTGGGAAGTTATCAAAAGAAACATATTGTAACAGAGGTTAAGAATTATTTTGAGAAGGAAATTTGGATGTCAAGGCATTTACAGAGCTTATGATTTTTCAGGTGCTACTTTTTAAAATATTTATTTTGTTTATTCATACAAATGTACATATTACAAAAAAATAATAATGTACCTCTAACTCTATGAGGCCAAGAGCCCTGTGTTGAGTCGAGATGCAACATAGTGAAAAATAAAAGCATGCGTATTATTAAAGAATATTAAAAATGAAAATAAATTTTAATAAGCATGTGGACAACACGCTTAAAAGTATATAAATGTATGCAATGTCTCGCAGCAGTCTCCTGCAATGGTCTATTTCCTTTAAAATCTTTGTACACTTTTCCTGAAAATGGTTTTCGATTTGGAGAACTTCATATATTCATCCAAGACATTGAACATATTTGGAGGCACAATTTTTTTTTCCTAAAGCTTACAAAATTTACTCACCTTGTAATATTAACCATTCTGCCTGTGTTTAAACATATATGTTTAATTGATTTTTCCATTTGTAGACTGTTAAATTAGTTTAAAATTACAAATTGAAAATTATATGCCGCAGTTTCAATTCAAGGTGTTTAACAACATTTTTATTGAATTAAATCAAACAAAATCGTTCATTCAAACATACTAGAATTGCAACAGTCTCTGCGCTATGTAGCTGCAAGACGTGTTGAGGTGATTTTTTAAAATAATGGCGCTGTATAAATTATTCACGTTAATAAGGTGAAAGTAATATGATTAAAAATTTTAAAAATCCACGCAATCACAACGAAATTTGGTTGTGGTTGCGAATTGAGTTGTGGTCCCGTGGCTAGTGTTGCGGACTCAAGGATTAGAGGTCCGAGGTTTGAACCCCCCTCTATTCCACCTTGATTTCCATTTTCTAACAGTGAATTATTTACAATTCGTTCAAAATGAAATATTTAGGTAAATTAAAAGTATTTATTTTTCTACATAAAAAAATTCATCTTAACAGATTGAATTTAAAAACTTTAATTAAATTTAGTTCAATACTCGTGTTTAGGAAAAAAAAATGTTTATTTACAAATACTGCAAAAAAATAATTTATGCATCATTTTTGAAAAAAAAAACATGATATGGTAAAAACATTAAAACGAAACATATTTCATTAACAAATTACAACAGGGATGGAGAATACCTTAAATAAGGGAATATGGAAGTCTAGGTATTTACATGGCTTATGACCTGTCATTGGCTGGTTTAAGTGGCCATTTTACACACTGTGTAACATTCACCATTTTGCCTATGTTTAAACATCCATATTTCTTCAATTCTTCCATTTGTTGATTTTAGTGAAGTTAAAGAGCTGAAACCTTTATTGTTGTGAAGAGATTCATGTGACTGAATTATTTTACGTACTAGGCAACGCCTTTCACATATTTTATTTCGACTTTTCCCAGAGTCTAAACTCGATATCACGTGTACAGTAGCGAATACTATAACCAGTAATCTGTGAGGCAGGAAATTCACAAGAAAATAAAATATGCCAGAAAATTAAGAAGGATAAAAAAAATAATGTAAATTTCATTATAGATCTGTCATTTCAATAACAGAAAACGTGTGAAATGTCTCCTTGCCACGGGCGATTCAGCCGATTGCTCTCAAGTACTATTGTGGAACTAGCAGATATAATGCTCCGCATACAGACAGGTCTATAGCCCATAATATATATCTATAGTCTGTGCCCAGAGTAGAAGTAATGGCGTCCGTGGAAGTTTCGCGTAGAGAACAATAGTACTCCGGTCTGCAGTATTCAAATGAGCCGTGAGGGTAGTCGGCTACTCCGGATGGAGAAGTAAGGTAGATGGGTGCTGATTTATCCTGTCACAGATATTGACATAGAACCTTCCATCCTGCACAATACTATGGTATCCTGGGTATACTGTATAACCCTCTAAATGCATTATTCCTCTTATGTTCATTCCTTATATTTTATTTTATTTATTTGGGAAATCAACAGTTCTACATACATATTTAAAGTAAACAAACAAATATAGTGTCTAAACTCAGAACTAATTACAGATTTCCACAAAGTATACAAATTTAGTAAAGAAAAAATATGTTTTTTTAATTAATTTATTTAATTTTACAATACGCCCAAGGGACATTTACAAAAAATATACAGGTAAGTACAAACATGATAAGTAATAATTTAAAAGATAAACAACTCTTTTTTGTAAACACGTAGAAACAATAAAAAGCATACTGCCACGCAAAATAAAAAGTGAAACTTTACATAGTAAAAAAGAAAAAAAATATGGGTATAAGAAAAGTAATTGAATTAAAAAGGAAATTGTAAATAACTTGTAAAGAATTAAAACAAAAAAATATACACATTTACATATACTTATACGTATAAAAAAATGGTATTAAAAAAATATTGTTAAAAACAATTAATAACAATTAGTTTACAGTAAGTATATATAAGATAATAACATAATATCTGGTACACAAAAATATTTGATACATTACTTTCAGAAAAAGATAATAATAAATTATAATACACATCAAAAACAGAGAAAAATTGTATGAAAAAGAAAGTTTTATTACGACATTAATAATTAGTTTCAAACAGTGCATTTAAGAACGTTTTAAAATGGATAATTGTCGTATTAAAAATGTCTATTTCACAAAAAAAAAAATTGTAGGCTAAGGAATGTAAACGCGGAATCGGAGAGTGTCGTGCATAGTTAGTACCTACGTATGTAAATATATTACATATTAAATAAATACATGTAAAATGTTATTTTCATGTACTCTTAAATATTTTTCAAAAATCAAAGTATTTTTTTTTTAGAACAGTAAGTTATTGTAAATTGGGCGGGATTAGGACAAGGACGCTTGAAGAAAGGAAAAGGAGGGGAAGGGATATGTACATATTTATTTTTATAATATCTACCAAGTTACATTATGTATTTTTAAAATAAATTTTAAATTTGACAGAGTGATGTTTGTGTAATCTATATCTTTAAATTTTGTATTGTACACTGAAAGAGTCCTACGAAAAAAAGCATTTTTAACACACGATGTTTTACTTATTGGTACATGAAACATGTGGTACCGTCTACAAATCCTGGCTGGCACATGTATTGTTATTAAACTAAGTAGTTCTGTACAGTCAACTATTCCTGTCATAATTTTGTGAAGCAGTAGTTGGTCCGCACACACTCAGCGGTATTGTAGGGAAGTTATTCCATGGTAGGTGGAGGCAGGTTATATGTCATAATAAAAATAAAATTATGTTTTTATTACGAAAGTGGTCAGTAGACAGAACGTTCCTGTATTGATTTATTATTTATGTAAAACATTTTTTATCTCTCATTGAATACATTTTTGTTTTTTTTTTAGGTTAACCTTTTCTTTTTTATTTTATTTACATTTTTTAGATCTTAATTTTAAAAGGTACTTTAAATTTTCTTATTCTTTTTATTTTTTCTGTAGAAATGAATTGAAATTTTCGATTTACTTTGATTTATTTTTTATCTTGTTTTGATTACATTTATGAGCACACACTATTTATATGTATGTTTATATTTTTTTCCTATATTTTCAAGTATTTACTTATTTACAAGCCATTTGGCTATTCTTTAATTTTAATTGTATTATTTTACTCTATTTTCTTACTTTAAAAAAAAATATTTCTTTAAACCATTCTTATCTGGTTTTGTTGAGTTTTTTCTTCTTAATAATATTTTTCAAAGAATCAAAATAATATATGTTCATAAAAGAAAAAATAATTAGAATGTTTGACTCAATAAAAGGCTTTTCCAGTTTGCTTTATTCATATTTTGTACATGAAACATACTCATGAAACCATTTCGTTCCTTTAAATTATTTTAATAGATGTAATTTCTAAAAAAAAATCTGGTAAACGGGTTTTCACAAGAAAATATAATTAAAAAAATATTTTTAGTGGTTTTTTTTACACCGCTAGCCCAAAGCAACATTGAGATATCTCTGAAGAACATGTTCTGGGCTGGTATTATGAACACAATTTTAACGCGTTAGAGCTCGTAGTTACGTACTAAATACGCGCTATTAAGCGTTAAAGTTGCGTTCATAATACCGGCCCTGAGATCATTGGACTTTGAGGTGTGCAAACTGAATTGTGTGGACCCTGAATTTTTATTGTTTTTTTTTAATTATATATTTTGATCCCTTTTTCTTTCCTAGGTTCCTCTTTCTTTTTCCTTCCACACTCATTGTCTGATTCCATATTCCTCACCATTAAATATGTATAACATAATGTATTTTTAAAAAACTCAATATGTGCAAGCCTTATCTCCCAATTAAAACACAGCTGTTAGTTTTAATTAATAAGTTTATTTTAATTTTATGTTTGTATCTTTTAATATATATTTATGGTTTTTTAGTACAAACTTTTGACCAATTCTTTATTTGACCAGTCTGTTTTTTGGTTGGCTAGAAGATATTGCTTTTAGCAATAAGTCCGCCAAAGTACTTATTCTCTGTACTCGAAGTTTTAAATATATAAAATAAAATTATTTAGACTTGATTCATCATCATCATCATCCTTCCCTTTCCGCACCTTCATTGGTGCATAGGGTACAGCATTAGTACACTAATCGCAGCGAAACTTGATATTTTTTGTTACATGACGGTAAGATGATCAGTTTTACGCTTCAGGTGCGAGTCCAGGAACTATGAAATATTCTAGTGTAAAAGCACCCTTTCAAATAAATATTTTTATGTCAATCATGTCGGGAATCGAACCCGCGACCTCTTGTATGGTAGGAAAACGCGCTGACCATTACACCACGAGGCTGACAAAATTGTAAGTAACTTTGCAAACGCGCTGACTACTACACCACGAGACCGATGAGAAGTTGATTATTAATACTATATTTTTACATAGGTAAACTATCTAAATTAAATATTTTATTATTTGAAAACATTCATTTATTTAATTTATAAACACATTATCTGCACGTGTATCTCAAAATCGGGCTGTGGTCCCGTGGCTAGTATTGCGGACTCACGGATCAGAGGTACGGCCACACTCTACCCCAACTTGATTCCCATTTTCTAATAGTGAGTTATTTACAACTCGTTGAAAATGGCCCCAAAAATCAAAATATTCGGGTAAATAATAAGAATGCAAGTATTTCCTTTATTTAAAAAAATTTGAAATTTCGGGTTTATATAATTTTGTTTTGGGTTAGCGACATGCTAACATTAAAACCAATCCTCGGAGGGTTTAGAGGATTTTATCAGTTGATAAAGCTCAAATAATGACATAACTGCATTTTTAACAAGTTTTCTCAATTTTTGTTATTTAGAGGGTTTTTTCAACACACCGACGATATGGAAACGATCAGGGCTGGGAAATTTGCAAACGGTTCGTAGAGCTTGTGAAGGTTCTTTCATATATTATTGTAGCTGTGGACCGTAATGAAAAGCGTTGCTTTTCTGATGAGGTTTATTCTTGGAAAATTAGAATTGAAATCAGAGACCCGCAAAATGGAGACTGCTGAAGACCACTGTTGTTTCGAGAGCAAGGCAAGCAAAGCACCAATTTCACTGCTCTAAAGCAATTTTGCTCAAAGCCTCTGTGGATAGCTGGCTCCACATAAAAACCAAAATATGCTTATAATCCACTAGAGTTAACCAACTGACAAATACAAAATCTAAAATGAGCTTTTGTAATAAAATCCCTAAAAATGTTTTGACATTGACAGAAAAAATAAAATAAACATAGAATTTAAAAACTTTGTGTATAAAATCATCCTACAAAATTAAAGACTATTTAACCAACACACATACATTACCAGGTAGAAAATAAAGTACATCGGGCTTAAGAAAGAGACTGCCAACTTCGTAGAGCATCGTCTCTGTCGCACGAGTCCGTTATGTATGAACGACAAAGACGACGGACTACAAAGCTGATTATGCCGGCAGTCTCTTTCTCAAGCCCGATGTCCTTTATTTAATGCCGACTACTGTACTTGTTATTAGCCTAATTCAGTACCTACTAGTTTTGTGTACATAACACGTTTTTAGATTTTTAGTTCATTAACAAATTACAATAGGGATGGAGAACATTTTAGAGAAGGGATATGGAAGTCTAGGCATTTGCATGGGCTTATGACCTGTCGTTGGCTGGTATAAGTGGCCCCTTTACACACTGTGTAACATTCACCATTTTTTCTATGTTTAAACATCTATATTTCTTCAATTCTTCCATCTGTTAATTTAAGTAAAGTTAAAAAGCTAAAACCTTGATTGTTGTGAGAAGATTTATCTGATAAAGTTATTTCACATACTAGGTAACACCTGAAAATAATTTTCTAATTATTAAACTTCTTGAACCAGTTGGTTTTATTACAATATTTTTAGTTTGTCTTAATACATAATACGTCGACAAAAGAAAATTAGCCCCTATAGAGTCACTTTAGAGAAGAGATAATGAAGTTTACGAATTGAAAGGGCTTATGACCTGTCATTGGCTGGTTTATTTAAATAAACTGGTTTTATAAAATGATGTTTTAAAATAATATTATAAGTATCTAAATTAAAAAAAACGGTAAGGTGATCATTATTACGCTTCCAGTACCAGTCCAAGGACTGCAAAGTAGTTCAGTGTAAAAACACCTTGCTAAATATTTTTTTCCTATCCACCCCGTCAGAAATCGAACCCGAGAACTCTTGCACGATAGGCAAACATATTACAAAAATGATAAAGATACGCAGTGGTCGGTGTATCAAACTAGTGCTCTATGCACTATTAGATATGGAAAGAGAATGCTGAAAACGATGATGTTAATTTAGAAATAACCTTTACTTATTTGAGACACTTGCATGCGTCATTAGCAACAATGTTTCTTTTTAACTGTTTTTGGAATATTTTGCCTCGTTGTGGCATCCCTGACATTCTCGCAGAGCCTTTTTTTGTCGCCAATGGAGGTAGAACCTTTCAATTTAGTGGCGTAGAAGGGATGTCTATTGATAATAGAACATTTAGGTTTCACGCTG
Source organism: Micrasema longulum (assembly GCF_059751315.1). Lineage (NCBI taxonomy): Eukaryota > Metazoa > Arthropoda > Insecta > Trichoptera > Brachycentridae > Micrasema > Micrasema longulum. Next base: position 385,574 of record NW_028277796.1, read on the forward strand.
TTTGCGATCAGATTTCGGACGTAATAAATTGACATCAAATTTATTTATTTATGTCATTATAACAATTGCTAATTAATAAATAATAACTTATAGAATGAAATTTAATATGCTGCGTAACAATCTGGGGGAAACGAATACTTTGCGTTGTATTTATTTTCAAAGATATTTGATCAAATGTTTGCAAATGAGAACTGGATTCAACATGATAAAACTGTCGGAGCCCCGATTACAATAGAAAGTTAACATCATCATCATCAATGGCGCTACAGTCCGTTGTGGGTATTGACCTCCTCCAGAATCTGTATTCATTCCTCCCTCCACCCTGCGGCTCTTCTCCATTTCCTCAGACCAATTGCTCTAATGCCACTTTCCACAATATCCAACCACCTTAATTTTGGTCTACCTCTGCTTCGTCTGCCTTTCGGGTAAGATTATAATTCATTCTGTGCACATTGCTCAACCATCGCAATCTTTATTTTTTTATGAATTGTGCAATGCTGGATTTTCCATACAGTGCCTCTAATTCCTCCAAACTTCGTTTTGGTTGACAGCACCAAATATCTTCCTTAATATTTTTCTTTCAAATAAAAATACCATGTTTTCATCTCTTTTGGATATAACTCAGCGTTCGGCTCCATATGCACCGACCGGTCTGATGAGAGTTTTGTAAATAATGGTCTTCATTTTTCTAGAGAGCAATATGGATCCCAGATGTTTAAACAAGCCATAATAACATATGTTTGCTGCCGATGTCCGTGCTTTAATCTCAGTTGTATAATTGTTATCACTAGAATTTTAGTACCTAAATATTTAAAGGAGTTGACATTGTTTATGTGGTGTGACCCGACGTCAATTGCCTGCTGTGCATAGTTTAATTGTGACTTTCTTCTTTAAGTCAACAGAGTTATCCTAAATTTTCCATATCGTAAAATCGAATTTTTTCTACAAAAATGTGCATATTTGTATGAAAGTTTGAAATATCTTTGTCAGTAACGTGTAATAAAACATGTTTATTTAAAAAAAGTTAATTTTTCATACAGAAAATTCAAAAGATAATATTTGTAAACTTCCCATTTGGGCCAGTCAATGATGAAAAAACTAAATAAAAGGATTTTAGGCGTTGACTAGTAGGTGAAATAATTAAACCTTTTACATATAAGGTAAAAAATATATGATATTTTTGAATTATTAAACAAGAAGTTAGAGTTAAGTTTAAAGCAAAATATTGCATTTAAAAATAAATTAATACTAATATTGAAACCAATAAATATAATTTAGGTTTTAATAATTTTTAAACTTCTTTTTACATCCATATCTGTAAATGAAAAAAACCCGCTGACAAGCCGGTTTAGCGGCTCAGCGGTTTTTTAAAAAATATTATCTTTTTTTTAAAACGTACCTATTTATTCTTATAAATAAAACAACTATTTACAAATATTAAAAAAGTGAGAAAAGGTAAATAGTTTGAAAAAAAAAGATATTATAACGTAACACATTTAAAAATAAAAAAGGTAAATTGAAATATTTTGTAAATATACATGTATCACATATTAAGTAGGTATGAAAATAAAATTAAGGATAAAAAACATATTTTTAAAGCAATTGAAACAATTCAAAAAATGAATTTATACTTGTATATGAACGTAGAGGTAATGATAAGTTTTGTAAAAGTATAAAGTAATAACTTAAACCAGCTAATGACAAGTCATATGTCTTGTAAATGCCTAGACTTAATACTTTATCATACTTTTTCTCCTCTGGTGAACTATAATTACATATGGAATGAGCACGCTTGCACACTTTAAACTTTATTTTCGAATTCAAAATAAAGTTGAGTCACTTTTATCAAATTGCACGAAAAGCGTTGTAAGTCAATAAACAGTTAGGAAACTAAGAGTTAGTGAAATATTCTGTTTTCTCGGTGTGAAAGAGCGGCAATTAAAATATTTGTGAACATTGCAAAACTCACTGGCTTAACTCAAACCCCTAACTAAAAGTGAAGCTCCTTTACACGGATATTAGTTCGATAAGTTCAAGCTAGTAGGCATATTTTTCAAATTATTATATCATCATCATGCAACAAATTAAATTTAAAAAAGGACAATTACATTAATTTATAATTAAAATTCCAGTGGAAAACCACATATGAAACCAATATTTCATATATTATTAATATTTAAAGCATTAACTTTGTGGTCAAACATTTTATTAAATGTTATTAAATATTTGTACATTAACCATTTACCGACTTTTCTATGTCTCCCGGTTTAAAGACAAACCCGTCTCTTAGTCAGGACACCAATTAAACCAACATGCAAAACCCACTTCATTAAAAAATCACCTTCACCATAGTTGTTGTACAAAAATAAAAAACCAACATGACATGCATTTTAATAAGCACATGCACTGATTAGGACAAACATGCACTTAGATTATGAAAATATTCTGTTGTTTAAGAATTAATGAAAAAAGTAAAGGGGGAAAAAAGGAGAGCCTGGGTGTTCTGTGATGTAATTCACCACTGTAATTGGGCCTCCCGGCCTGTTGTGGTGCAAAAATAAATAAAATAAATAAAAATAAAATAAATTCTCAAACAACAGAATATTTTCATTATTTAATCAGTGCATGTTTGTCCTAATCAGTGCATGTGCCATTTAAAATGCATGTCGTGTTGGTTTTATATTTTTATTCAACAACTATGGTGAAGGTGTATAGTGGGTTTTGCATGTTGGTTTGCATGTTGGTTTAATTGTTGTCCTGACGAAGAGACAATTACGTCTCGAAATCGGTAGACATAGAAAAGTCGGTAAGTGGTTACATACAAATATTTAATAACATTCTCTCTAACAAATACAAAATTCTGGCTTTTTGCTGATGACAACAAGGTACTTAAACTGATTGAATCTCCCAATGATTGTCTTTTTATCAACATGATATTAATTGTTTTAATGAATGGTGCGACATCAATTGTCTTCAACTTAACATTGACAAATGTAAAATAATATCTTTCTCACGACGAAAAAAACCTATACAATTCAACTAAAAACGAAAAAATACTTCCCTTTCAATGGTTTCGTCAATAAAGGATCTTGGCATTACTTTGGATAGTAAACTCTCCTATCGTGAACACATTGATAATATTGTAAACAAATCTCTCAAACTTCTCGGTTTTATCAATAGAGTGACGGCGGACTTCAAAAATATTAATACCATCAAAACTCTTTATTGCTCACTGGTTCGACCCCATCTAGAATACGCTTCTCCTATTTGGTCTCCATTCTATAGGACTCATATTGACCATATCGAGTCTGTCCAACACCGTTTTCTAAGAAAAGTGGCATGGTTGCTCGGATTACGAAGGGGTAATTATTCCTATTTTGAAATAGAGCAATCTCTTAATCTGTCTTCATTGGAGAGACGTAGAACTGAGATGGACCTTATATGCATTTTTAAAACACTTAATGCTTTAAGTGATGTCCCATCTCTGTTGCAATTAATTTCTTTTCGTGTTCCCAACCGTGTTACCAGAAGTCAAATCTGCTATTTATAAAATCTTCTAAGAGCAACTTTGGTTTTTATGCCCCAATGTCCAGAATGTTTAGATTAGTCAATTCATCACACGACTTGGAGTTTTTTGGGATAGATCTTCCGGCTTTTTGTAGATCTCTTCGCGACTAAACAGTGTGGGATGAAGTTGTATTGGCATGGTTTAGCTCAAAGTTTTAGGTCTTTTGTTTTTTTGAATATATTGTATACAATTATTGTTTTGCCCTTGTTTGTCTTTGCTAAATTGTTTTATATTCTTTTTGTTCAGTTTCTTGCATTTATGTTTCTTCATGTAACTGTTGTAATTGGCTTAGGCCGTATATATAATAAATAAATAAATAGATAAATAAATAAACATGCACTTGACTTCTCTTTATTTCCTTTTCCAGGGTTTTTACCTGAAAGCAGCCATCGAGTCGAAAACACTCACCTGGGATTCTGGTTCTCTTTCACACCCAGAACTGTATTGTTCACCTGACCGGATACGGACTAAATAGCACTACAAATGTATGTAACATTTTATTATCATTTTAAATATTATACGCTGAAACCACTTTTCACACGGGGGTGGGTTTGACACAGCAACGTGTAAAAAAACCCCAACGACTAAACTTTAAGAAAAAAATCACCAGTTTGATATAAAATACGAAAATTGAGACGGTAAAAATTGTATGCAAATAGCACTGGAAAATATACAAGGCGATGACATTACACCAATAAAAATGCTGAAATACACTAATATAATTCCAAAAAACAACAAAACTATTTTTAAAAAAACAATAAAAAGTTTAAAAAATCCGTAGGACAGTCAAAAATATCATAGAGTCAAGACGCAGACAGAAAATATTTAACATTATCACCAATTTGTCTCAATTTCAAAAATATGGAACAAAAACAAGTGAACATGGAATTGTATTTTGATAAAGAGTGTAAATAAATAAATAAATAAATTTCGAAAATAGTTAGCTATGAGAATTGTGGTATAGCAAATTATTTGTACGAATCTATTGGTTCCTATTTTATAGGGGCAATCAATGCTTGTTCTAAGTGACAGAATTTTTTACCGCAAACAAGATAATAAAATCGTATTAGCATAAAAGTGTAAATATAAATCAATATAGATGGTACAAGAGTAATACAATATATTTCGACAGATTCTTATACATATTATCATGAAGTATTTATTTTAAAAAAAATATTTTTGAAATATGTACTATTGCAAATTTATACACTCATTTTACTTCTTGGTTTGCGTACTATTTTTCCAATTTTTATAAGTGTACTGTCGTAGTACAAATTTTAAAAAATCTTTTATCTTCTTGAAGTTTTTCATATAACCATCATCCAATTAATTTATTAGAGGAGAAAATAAACTGTTTTACAATAATATTAACACAGCACATATAAACAAAAATAGCTTAAAACTGTTAACTAACTAACTAAAATTGTTGGCACCACGAATATAAAATTATATAACAATAATAATACAGAAAGTACGGCTTTAGCATCATCGACGCTTTCCACCAAAATAAGGAACTTCAGCCCTACGGGAAATTGGATACAAAAAATGCTTTCTTGCTCGCGGTAAAAACTAGAGTATTAAATTGTATCGCAAACTTTCTTAAAAATATGCGAAAAAAAATAATAAAAAATATTTAAATAAACACGCACTACTTTAAATCAATTTAATTGAAGCTTTTATATTTCTAATTTAATAAACAATTTCTTTTGTTATAACATGCTACGGATTTATTCAAATGATTTAGAGAACATGTCGGTTTTAAGTTTTTTTCCGAAACATCGCTTCACTCTCACAGACTCGCACCTCATTATAACTAATTCAATTCCTAATGATTTTCTATGAATGTTTATTATATGAGTAGGTACCTATATTTGTGAGTAAAAGTTATATAGGTGTTAAAAACATAATTAAACCAATAATAAAAAGAAATGTTCAAAGTTATCCCAATTTTGTGCAATATACGAGTATATTCGCATACCGAAAATTACTTTAAGCCCCGCTTTTTTTTTCTTTTCACTCTTCTCGTTCACCTGAGCGTCCCGCGTCCCGCTGTCATTCATTATTATGGGAAAACTGCTTTTATTATTGTCTCCCGCGAGGATGCCGACAGTAGAGTAGGGGGGTGGGTATTTAGGGAGGGGATTGGGTGGCGAGGGAGGGAGAGAATAAAGGTGGAAAAATGAGCCTCGCGCAGGGCTGTCAACGCATTTGTTTTAGTTTTTTTTGACCATCTAAATAATATTTTGTCAAAGGAGCACAATGTCTCTGGGTATGAACTGAACTAATATTTTTGTGCTGTCATTTCTCATCAAAGGGAAGTAGTGTTGCCTATATAATTGTTAATTGCATGATAATGTAATTAATCTCTTAAGGACTTATACGAAGGCTGTCGGTAGAGTTAAGTAATTATTCAAAATAATAATAGTCGAAATTGATGTTACATTTATTTTGAATATCGAAGAGGAAATTGATTTTAATACCTGAATTTAATACATGAAAACACAGTTTTTGCTACCATATGCATCTCTTTACCATACAAATACTACAGATAAAATATATATTTTTCTTTTATATATCTAATGTCTAGTCTAAGCTTATCTATAAGCCCTGTAAAATAGAAACACGGCAATCAAAACGTATTATTTATCTTGTTTATTATTAGCGACCGACCGAAGTTTCGGTTTCGGCAAAAATTGGCTGAAACTTCAGCTCAGCCTAAACCTGTGGCCGGGAGGTGTCGGATAAGTTCGGCTGTACTCGCGTGCATCTTAGTTACTTAATTTCTTTATAGTTAATAAGTTGACGTTCCTATAGCATACCACGTTACATATAAGTTATATGTATAATATAACAACGAACCAGAAAGCGCTAAAAATAAACAAATTTACCTATTAAATGTATGCCTTAATTTATTATTTTAACGATTTCGTAAGGTTATACAATAAAAACATCAAATTTTGGCCATTTCGAAGTGACTTTTAAAATAAACATTTCCAGGTATGTTTCCCAAAAAAAAAGTAATTAAAATACGTTTCAAGGATAATTTCATTGGATGTTAGCAACATTATAGTCAGCGGTGGTTATTCATTAATACAACCGGACACCCAAGATGTATTTCCGTATATCTAGGTCTTGCGCTCGGCATTTCACAGCGAATGGAGACTTCTTGAAATCCAATTTAAATCATTATACATATTATTACAAGCCATGACTCGAGTCACTTCATTATTTAAGAAATAATTCAACCGAAATTTATTTAACTATTAAAAGAGTGGGGTTAATGCTTGACATAAAATATTCTGATTATCAACTACGAAGTTAGCTGCAGTTTACTACAATACCAAAGGCCGTAGGTACTCAGGTCGAGAATTGCAAGCGCAAACCGAAACCGTCCGTAACACGTTTGTTGTTGAGAAATAAATAAATCGAACCCGAGACCTCTCGCATGGTAGACAAACGCGCTGACCATTAAACCACGAGGCCGGCATGTTACATATAACTGCTCTAATTATCGTTAAGATCTGGCGATCAAGGCGGCTGTGTTGGATAAAAATATGTTTCGCCAATACAATGAGTTTGTTATAATAAATAAATATATTCTTTGGGTTTCACATAAAATATTTTTGCCCCTGTGACTGGGGGTAGGATTTTCCTCCCCCCTCTGTATCTCCGCTGCCCACCCTTCCCTACCCCGTGACGGAATAATGCCGTATGGTGATACCATTCAGACTCCCAACTGAACGACATGTGATAGCAGTCAAAGAATTTTCTTTTACATAATGTTGAATACACAATAAGCTTATGTGTTTTCATTTATTGTGACTCTGCATTAAATATGAGCTTTGAAAAATGGAATTGACGTATTTTTATGTAAAATACAATTGAATTTCATTCGTTTCATTTCGTTTCAACTACTCGTAATGTTGGAAAATCGTTGTTTCAAATACTCCTAATAATCCCCTATAGGCACAAAGTGGCGCGTATGGCACTACATTGGCACTCTGATTGCAGCGTTTCTAGTATTATGCTGCAAATGCCAGTCTAGGAACCATGAACTTTTGTTTAAACCGCCTTTAAAATCAATATTTCTCATCCACCCTGCTAGGAATAGAACTCGGGAAATCAAGAACGGTAGGCGAATGGGCTAACTATTACGCAACTACCGTACATTCACGGAGAGTGGACTGCTGTGCACTTGATGCCTGGCAAACGCAATAACCAGCACACCATGAGACTGATTAATATCCGGTCGATTTCCTTTTGCAGGATATTTACCTGAGAGTATTCGCTAAATTTAAATGATAATTTTGATAAAATTATCATTAAAATCTTTTTTGTAAAGTTTTACTATATTATTTTAATCGGGTTGTGGTCCCGGGTCCCGGGTTGTGGTCCCGGACTTACAGATCAGAGGTCCGAGTTTCGAACCCTACTCTACCCCAACATGATTTCCATTTTCTAATAGTGAGTTATTTACAACTCGTTGAAAATGGTCACCAAAATTAAAATATTTTAGTAAGTTATAAAAAAACTTATTTAAAGAAAAATATTGATCGAGGCGTTTTTACTGATATTTTTACTAGAATCATGGAGTTTTATAAAAAAAAAACTAAAAATACAAATATTATCAAATTTAAATAGGTACAAACGAATCTAATAAATGTAAATCCACCATAACTTTACCGCGCCATTTAGATCAAGATGATATGTGTGAAATAGGCTATTCTCCGTCGGATATCACGCGGCTGGTTTGTTTATTTGGACATTCTTGTAATACTGACCGGACTTTAGGCGGATGTATTTCTGCTCGATTTCCCTTTTCAGGATTCTCACTTGAGAGTTGCTGTCGTGTCGAAAATGCTAGTCCAGGGATATAGTCCTATTTTTTATTTTTTTATTTGGTCTTACTACTTACTAATATAGTACAAACATTATTGCAAATAAATGTCATAATTTTATCTGAAATTTAATTATGATTAAATTATACATTAATCATCAATATTTTCAAACTATACACACCTAAAACTTACATTTCATCAAAACGCTAAGATGGCAACGAAAAAGATTACAAGAACAAAACAATTTATACATAGAACTATATTTTTCATCCACTTTGACCACTTACTTTACCGTTATTTAAATGCTTACCGGTTTTGAGACGTATCTGTTCCTTTGTTAGGACTCTTACTTTATCAAGATGTAGCTAAAAAAATGTTTATAGAAAGGGGCTAAATTGGCTGTTCATCATTATGATTCTTGTCAATTAATGTTAAGCAAACATTAGTCCAGAGCTTACTTCTTCCAATCCTTGATTATGCAAATGTATGTTATCCAGATGCTAATTCTGAAATGCTTGATAAGTTGGAACGATTGCGGAATTGTTTATATACATTTTATCTTTAATCTTCGCAAATTCAATCAATTCTCACAATTCAATTCTCTTCATAGTATAGTGTAATTAATTAGTAAATTTTTAATCCTTTAAAAATTTTTTTTATCAATATTTTGTTCTATAAATAAATTATTAATAAATCAACAATATTTACTAATTACAACAGGGATGGAGAATACCTTAAATAAGGGAATATGGAAGTCTAGGGCATTTACCGGGCTTATGACCGGACATTGACTGGTTTAAGTGGCCACTTTACACACTGTGTAACATTCACCATTTTGCCTTTGTTTGAACATCCATATTTCTTCAGTTCTTCCATTGTTTTATTTAAGTGAAGTTAAAGAGCTGAAATCTTTATTGTTGTGAAGAGATTCATCTGACTTAATTATTTCACATACTAGGCAACAATTTTTCAATTTTTAAACTTTTTGGCCTAGTTGGTTTCATTACAATATGTTCATATACCACTGATTTTCTCAAATTGAACGGTTTGGATAGGTAGGGAGAAATTGCCTTAAGGCAATATGTCCACCCTTGTGCATATGTATATACAGTGTTTAAATAAATAAATGACATTTCAAAGATTTGGTAACATTGGTTTAAAGAATTCATTAAAATAGAATGAAAATAAATATCACACTTACCATATTTAAAATATAATGCAATGAACATTGATACCTACATATTTAAATTACATAAAATAGTAAAACACCTAATTAAATCATTGAAAATTATCAAGGAGTTACCTGGTCAAATCCCTCCTCGATACTATAATTATTTTCTATCTGAAAATACTGATGAACATAAATAAATAATTACTTTAAGATACGGGCACGTCTACCAGGAGAATATTGTGTAGAGAAAGCGTAAGGAAGTTATAAAAAAGCATTCGCTGTCATGTGGGTAAAAGTAGGGAACATAATAAGTTTCTGTGAAACTTCATATTCAATATGATGACTACATCGTAACGTCAAGGATAATCACATATTCATATATTTCCGGAGCAATGGAGCAGAAACGCAATAATAAAAACACACATGAAAGAATGGACCTAGTAAAAAGTGATAGACTAAAAAAACGAATAAAAAAATTGCATAACATTTAGGTATTTAGGTAAACAGCATAAACTTTTGAGTATATGACAAGTACAGAAATACATATTAATAAATTTACTATGCTTGAGAAAAAAGGCTTCAGCAATTTTGTTTCTAAACATTGGAGACTAAAAAAAAACATAATGACCTTTTATATCTACATAACATTATCACGGTAAATTAGAAAGCTCGTACTGTTTGAGTAATATCAAAATAAGTGTTCATAATGGCCATAACTGTCTTCTTTTTCTTATCAGCCCATTTCTCTCCACTGCTGGTTAGATATAGGCTTCTTTCAAATTTTTCGATGTTTTTCTGTCCTGGGCACTCTGTTTCCATCCATGGCCCACGAGTTCGACGACGTCGTCAGTCCATCTCCTCTGTGGTCTTTCTACTTTCCTTTTACTTTCGTGGGGTCTCCAATTTAGTATTCTGGGGGTCCACCTATCAACTTCTTGTCTCGTCACATGACCCGCTCACTGCCATTTTTATCTTCTCACGCTTTCTGCGATATCTGGTAATCTTTGTACGGCGTCTTATCTCCTCATTCCTTTTTCGGTTTCTTAAGGGCCCAACGTTTGTCTTTCCATAGACCGCTGAGCGCATTTAATTTTGTGGAAACTTCTGGCAGTGAGTGACATGGTTTAAAAACCGCATGTTGTCACCGGCAGAACTGGAGAGTTTTAGACTTTGGCCTTGAGATTGTTTGGGATTTCCTTATTTCTGAAAACGTATTTCTATATAACTTTAGGAACTCAAAAACATTTCTAATTTTTTTTTAATAATAACGGATCGTTTTTCAACCCAAAACCAATAATGTGATTGCAGAATTTGAAGGCAGATTTTTAAGGTTTAAGAAATTTAAACAAGATATCTTACACCTGTTCACTGTATTTCATAGTCCTAACGCTTCTATATGCATCCGTAAAAAAATTAACACCCTCTTAATAGCCATCCAAAGTTCCCTTTCTTCTCTAACTCATACATTGTCGATGCGGCTCGACTGTAGAATCATCTCAGACGGGTAGTAAAATTTCGTGGTAGCGAGCCTGGAAAAACCATAATTGTTGATGAAACACGCAGCGGACGTCCGATCACTGCCGCTGACGATAAATATCGCGAACTCGTCGACGATTTGATTAAAAAATGACCGGAGAATCACTCATAAGCGTATCGCAAACCATATTGGAATATCGACGGAACGTGTCGGCTTCATTAATGAACAATTAGGATATCGCAAAATTTGTGCAAGATGGGTACCACGCCGTCTCACAGGCGAGAACAAACAGCCTCAATTGGAATGTTACCGATTCCATACCCTCCTTACTCCCCCGATCTTGCGTCTGGCGATTCATATTTATTTTATTATTTTATTTTTAAGCCAATCAACAGGCTTATGTAAGTCCTAATAGATTGGCATTAGTAAGTAATAATTAATCTAAATATTAATGAGTAATATTTAATCTAAAGTCTTAAAATCTACTTAAATTAACAAAGGGCATAAAGCATAATCCAGACGAAAATGGCAAGTGTGACATCGCGTCAGGAGAGACAACACCGCTTGCTTCTCAAATGCCTGCCCTTGCTGTAGGAACACTTCGGCAGTACCGTTTAGTGAGATTTCGTTCACTGTTCTAAGGATCCTTGGCAGATAGGAAAAGAATTCGATGTTAGTTTTAAAATTTCCCACAGCAAAGACAAGATTGGTACACAAGTTACGGCGAGGTACATTAAGGTTTATCTGAGCAAGGATATCATGGGCATCTATACAGTTAGATATTAATTTGTGCAAGAATATCAAACCAGCCAAAATCCTTCTGCTCTACTTAAGAGAGACCTCAAGGGTAATAATTACACCTCGGATGATGAAGTGAAGGCAGCTATCAAGTCCTGGATTCGAGAAAAGTCAGAAAAAAATTTCAGAGATGAGATGAAAAAAAACTTGTTACACGTTGGGAGAAATGTGTAAGGCTTAACAGTGACTATGTTAAAAAATAAATAAATATGTGGTTTTAAAGCTAAAAAATGTACTGTACTGTATTTTTTGCCGATTTTGATATTTTTTTGTTCGTGATCTACTAGCATCTGTGTAAATCTTCTCAGCGTACCCTTATATTTATGTTTTTTTTTATTTTTTAGTTTACAAACAAACAAAAAAATAAATATGGACATTTTCTAAAAAGGAATGTGGAAGTCCTTTACTGGGCTTACTACTGGCTGGTGAAGTAATATGGATTTTGAAACACAGGTAGGAAAATAAATATCACACATAATGTAAGGTGATCACTTGGACTAGTCAATTGCAGGTATTGCCTTGTAAATTCTCAGACTTTCGTGTATTTTTTTAATTAGTTCTGTTGCAATATCTATATTTATTTATTTAAATTTCTCCTACAAAATAACTAAAGGCAAAAGTAGTACGTACATACCGCCTTAAATGCGTTTTTATTCAATCTAGAAGGTACTTTAACTTAAACATGGTGGGTAATAATATTTCGAAATTCTAGTTTCCCGCGCTTTCGGTCGTCTGCGCCCGAAAATTCAGCCGCGTTCCAAATTCAATTCGGCTCAAATTGAATTTTTAAGGAAAACAGGAAAATTGCGATATGCTATTCAAGGGCCCTTACTACATGCAGAACAGGTAAAAGTCAGAGGTTCTACAACTGTGATTTTTGTATATGCAGTTTCAAAAATAAGCTTAAAAAATCAAACAATGAACTCCTCAGCCTGTGTGTTCATTTAAATATAAACGAAATTGTAGATTTATTAGCTCACGTACCTACCGAATTTGAAAAGCGGGGAGTGTATTATTTTAATAACTGGTATCTTATTTTTTATATAAGTTGGTAGTCGGCATTATACAGGAAAGTTCGTTTTTTTGTTTGACAGCTCACTTCTGGCCGGTTTGTTTGTTATAAATAAAGCCAATTCCAAGAATCAACGAACTTGATTAGTAAAAGGAGCGATTGAGATTTACAAACTTCTCGACAATATAAACAGAGATAATGGGATGCGATTCAAATCCTCCTGCGGGGCAATCACAAATGATTATCGACGTACTTAAAAATATGCTAAGCATTTATTTATGCGGGTGAGATTCATCTAATTGAATTATTTCACCTACATACTAGGCAAGGCCTGAAAATGTTATTTTTTCAATTTCTATACTTCTTCATGGACCAGGTAATTTATCAACAATATTTTGAGTTTGTCCAAATTTTTGTAGACAAGGACTGGATTCAACTCCTTGGTTAGCTGTTTATATTAACATATTACAACAGAGATGAAGAACATTTAAGAAAAGGTAATATAGAAGTCCAGGTCCAAGTCAATTTCTTAAATGTTCTTCATCTCTGTTGTAATATGTTAATATGCTAAGCATTTGAGCGATCACAATGAATAATAATGAACATGCTTAAGTTATCGCGGTCATGAGTCAACGCGTGTGTAATCTCGAAGTTAACGCTCGTGGCGGTTTGTTTTTTGTTTTCCTTGTAAATTAATACAGTTCATTGCCACAAAATCGGCGTTTATTATTTTTTAAAAAACAATATATTGCGCTTTTTAAAAATAGTAAGGAGTATCTAATACAAATATTAAAAATTAAATTACAAACAATTACTATGGCGACCGCTTTTCTTGACATTTGGCTTGGCGACCGCCGCGCCGGCCAAATGCAATACATAGCATTATAAATTGTAAACAAACGAATAAAACTAAATTATTTTATTTTACTTACAGTTTTGCAATATTTTCCATACTTACACCGGAGAAATTAAAATATGTGATTGCGCAGCTGGATTATGCGTCGCGAAATGTAATAAATATTTTGACATTTAATATTAGGTGTTGCCAAGCATCAGGTTGAAGTGTGACAATATTAAAAAATATAATAATCCCGATCGATAACTTTCACATTGTAATCGCGAATACGATAAACAACCATGGTGAGAAATTGTAATCACGTCGCTTATTGGCACGTCGATAGTTATTTGTGATTGAGCTACTAGTTCCCAGTAATAAAAAAAACACATTTAAGCGTGGATTGAGAAACGACACAGATTTTAGATGAACAAGCTGCATACGAATGCGACACGGTACAAATCCTAAGAAAAAAACGTATTATATATATAAGGTCGTAATAATTTGAGAAATTTGAAAAACAAATTCATGTTTGAGAATATGTGGTGTTGAGTACAGAGGCGAATACGCAAAAGTTTGTGAACACTCAAAGGGATGTTTGTATTATTTTTATTGGTTTATTGTTCAGTGCACTTCAAGATGAAAATAAGCTAAAACCATACTGAATTTAATGGATACTATCGTAAATAATATTTCCCATTATTATCTCAAGTGCGATAAGAAAGGACGAGATAACCCTTGAAAATGTTTATTTAACAATATAAACCAATTAATTTAACTATGAATTAATGACTTCAACAATATTTTGAGTTAGCCCAAATAGACAAAGCCTGGATTTCATCCCCTAGTGAGTTATTAAGGCTAAAATTTAAAATAGGGATAGATAGCGCTTTAAAAGAATGCGGATTGCGCATTTTATTTTATTTTTTTAAATCTTTAAGTACAAATAATAAGTACTTAGGCGAATTTATCACTGAAAGCAATATCTTCCAGCCGAACAAAAAAACAGACTGGTTAAAATAAGAGTTAGTCAAACATACACATCAAAAGATAAAAAAACATAAATAAAAAAACCTAATAAATTCAAAATAACAGCGTGCACATATAAACTTAATAAAAGTATATTTTGCTATCTTCTTCCAAGTCGGTCCCTCAATGCTGAGGATCGTGATCACCATGAACACTTCTGATTAGTATGTTCCACTCTAGTCTGTCCTCAGCTCGACGAACTGACTCATCAAATTTTAGCCCCGCAGCCTCCTTTATTTGGTCAGTCCATCTATATGGGATTCTACCCCGGCTTCTCCTACCTTCTACTCGGCCAGACATTGTTGCCTTTTCTAGATTGTCTGGCTGGCTCACGTTCAACAATATGTCTAAAGAAAGCAAGTATCCTTCTCAAACACACGACTAATGGACAAGTTGTAATATATTATCCACATTAAACGATTGGGAATGTGGGATCAGGTGATTAGTTTCGAAGGAGACATGAAGGGGAACCAGGAAAAAGAAGCATTTTTATTTCCAAAATGAATCCCCTTTAGTTAGGGTTCTAATATAGTCATGTTTCAAGAGTATCTTGAAGGTGGGCGGAGAAGGTGTAGTATTTACATGAAGCTGATTTTACGAGGCTTGTGAGCTGTCATTTACTTATTTAAGTGACCACTGTGTAACACTGTAACATTCACCGTTCCGCCTATGTTTGAAAGTTTACACTAAAAAAACGATTTTTTTGTCAAAAATCCAGTGACTTGTTTTTAAAATTTCAGTTTCAAAAACGGCTATATTAATTGAAGTTTACTCTACTGCTTATCAAAATTTAGATCAGTTTGATATAAAAAATGATTTACCTTTGTTCGATATTAAAAAAAAAATCTTGTGAACTTCCTCATGAATACAAACATGTTAAATGGTAATCAATAAATGTATTTCATATGCATACATATATGTAAGTAAAATTCATCTGTTAAAAAAAAAGTGTCTCAACGAAAAGTCTCTAGACTTAATGGGCAACAAAAATTATAATATGCTATTTTATTTTATTTTAGAATCTATAATAAGGCCTGTCTTTAATTAGATTTAACGTAACGATTTAAACTGTGAAAATAACTTAATAAAATATAATTTAAACAATATTCTGGATTACAAATAAAAAAAACAAAAATATCAAATTTAAAAATGCGAATTATAATTTACATAACGAAAAAAAATATTTTTGGATATGAGAAACACAAAAAGCTAAGATAAATATTTAAGCTTACAAAAAAACTTAATTAGTATTAAAGAATAATGAAAGATAGGATTTCAGGTTTCTGGGCCCAAAAATATTCAATTCAATGTTTTTATTTTCTTCTTTAATATTAAGTTCACAGATTGTTTAAATGTTTTCTTTCCTTTTTTAATATTAAGTTCATAGATTGTTAAAATTTGTTAAATTTTTTATTGTTTAAATGTATACTATGTATTGTTACAAGAAATGTACTATTTTTTTTATGTACCGTCCCAAATGAGTTTTCTCGTACAACTCCTGGGAATATAATATCATGATATTCATGTCTTATATGTTTTATTAATAAAAAAAAATAAAAAATATGTTACCCAAAGATTGCAAAACCATGACCCGGATTCAATTTAACAAATTTGTAAAAAATTGGTTACTGAATTTAGGTCGAAAAAATACGGAAAATTTATTAAAAATAAATTCCTAATAAATGAATATTGTATAAGTGTTTACTGTACTAACAAGTAGGTTGTAATGTTATTTTTATTTTTGCATAAAAATGTCTGCCTTAAAACAGGTTGTACCTAGTTAGGCAGACTAGATATGATCCAGAGAAATCTATTACCTAAGTGTTTATGTAATAGATAAAGTTATTGTTGTTTTTGTTAATAAACTTTGATTATTATTATTATTATTGTTATATTGGAGGATCAGACGAAAACATAATATAACAAATGATGATACTTAAAAATACAGATAATGTAAAGAATGTAAGGAGTCATTGAAGGCTACTAAACATATTAAATAATAATAAATCAGAGGGAAAAATATCGGTACACGCATTAAATTAAAATATTAAAGTAATATTTATTTATTTTTATATTTTATTTAATAAGTTAAAAGTAATATGTAACTTAATAAAATGAATAAACGCTGTATTGCAGCACTAAAAAAAATAACCACTGGCAGATCACAAGACCTGTAAAATCCAAGACTTTCATATTTTCTTCTCAAAAAAGTTGCATTACTAACAAAAATAAAGTGGATCTTTAGGTATGTACCCAGCAAAAATACAAAACAAAAAGTATCGTTGCCCTAACGGTTTTATATTACACATAAACCGGCATTCTGCTCTTTTTTTAAATAGATCGTTGTCTAGAACAACACTCATGAGGTGTTTAATGTTCTCAGTAAAAAGTAAAAAATGTTCCACGATATTTGAAGAAAGTTTAAAATTGTTTTTGGGGGAGATATTTGTGTGTATAAATGCACATTTTATATTGTTTTCTGTTATGGGACCGACAAAGTATCGTGTTACACTCCCCAGAGACATTTTCTCACTTAACAGATTTACGTAAAAGGAACAACGGAGCTTTTTCAATCTTTTCTCTAAAAATAAACCACATTTATTTATTTTTATATTTAAAAAAAAATCACAAATACAAAATTATAAACCAATATTCTACTAATGCACCGAGGATAATTCCAACGAACGAAGCCGTGTGGTATAACCGAATACTTGTACGGATCTATCGGTTTCCATACAGGCAATCCCGTTCCAAGGAACCGATATGTTGCGATAAAAAAATATAACAATATTAACGTATTAGCCAAAAAGTAACCATATATTATAATATTTTTAAATGTAAGATTATCCATAAATTGCGATATTAAAAAAAAACTTTTTGTAAATACTAAACAAAATAATTTTTCATTTTTAATTCATTCACTCTGTTATTGACAATAATATTTTCAAAGTTTTTTAAAAGGTTGTATGAGGCTCTTAGTTTATCGTATAATTCCCCGATTTATTTGTCTTCATTATACTTGACTCGTTTTAAAATGTTGTGTGTGATATTGTTTTGATATTCTCGTATTGTGTCGGTGTTCATATTTTTTTTTCAAGTTTAAGTTCTTTGTCTACAATGACATCAATTACTAATTTATAAATGAATTTTAAAGATTCTAGTAGAAAAAGTTCGATAACATTAAATTGTATAGTATTTTTAAAGAGTTCTTTAGTTGGCGTCAGATATAAGAGGTTATATACTAACTTCAATATTTTATTTTGTTGTCATTGTAGTCTGTTTATGCCATTTTGGTTTCCTGTTCCCCATATTTGTTGCATATAACATAATTTAGTTTTTAGATTATTTTTCCGTTTTTAGAACAAAGTTTTTGATTTGAAAAAAATTACTCGATAATGTTGCTAACTAAATTATTGATATAAATTGCCCAAGTCAATGTTTTTTGTCTATGGTTACTCCTAAGTATTTAACATGTTTAATTTCAATTAGTCGTTCATCGTTTACGTAAAATCTATTTTATGTTTTTTTTCTAGATGCAAAATGTACATTACATTTTTTTTCATTAAGTGTAAGTAAGTTTTTGTCAGTCCATTCAGTCAACACAATTAGATCATTTGTGTCTTTGTCACTTAATACGTCAGTTTGATTTTTGTGAAACAGTCCTATGTCATCGGTACACATAATTATTTTTCCTGTAAAATAAAACAATAATGAGTGGTTGACATATCATATATAATAACAGTGGACCCAAAATCGATTCTAGTGGTACACCAAAATCAATTTTTCGTATTTGATTTTTTTCTCCTTTAAAAAAAATATTTTTTTTGTTCTGTTAAGGATGATTTCATAAGCTTTCTGACTTTTTGTTTCCCATGTCAATCAACCGCTATTCGCTATTTTTTTTCTCAAAACATTTAATTTTTCGATTCTAAGATTTTCACATAGTCGTTAAAATTTAGCGTTTTTGCGATTGTTTTGGATAAAACGCTTGCCTAAAGTACGAAGGGTTTCAGGTTCACTGTAATTCACCATAGCCATGGGATTTTGAAACGTAGCTGTTGACGCAATTCCTAACACAAAGGACGTGATATATTTACATGCATTACGTTTATTTAAATAAAATAAACAATCATGCAGATGTTTCTGGGCGTAAATAAATGAACAAACCGTAAAAACGTAAATATTTATTTTAAAAAACTTACTTGAAATAAAAATACATTTGTGCTAAACTTGATATTTAAAAAAAACTTAATTTATTATTATTTCCAAACTTGAATTTATAAAGTTGGTATGTGTACGAGAAGTGTAAACAAAGATCACACGCATAACGCATCTTCTATCTACTCTCCTCTGCTCCCCACAAACCTACCCCTTGTCATGGAGTACTATAATACGAGTACATCCAACGCTATATTCAGTAAGACTCAGTACAGACTCCCTCGTCATAATAGTACCTCATCGATCTACCACTAAAGGGTTGACAGAAGGATTGAAAATTTTAACAATAAAAAATATTTATAATTAAATTTTATACCATTGCACAAGACTGCTGCAAGGCATTTCGTAAATTTATGAACATAATACATAATGCCGTTTATTTTCTAATAATTGAAATGCCTTAACTTTGGGTTTGAATTTTTCATGTAATTATTTCTTTAAATACGCTTTTTCCTAATTAATTGAAAAACAAATGTCGCACATGTAGTGGCTTAATTTTTTATTTTTGTAAAATACTATTTAATATGCTTTCATTATAAGTGTACTCTGTCCTAACTCAAAACAGGTAACCTACACAATTCTGTCTATGTTCAAACATCTATGTTTTTTCTATTCTTACATCTGCTGATTTTTGTTAAGTTAAAGAACTGAAACCAGCAGTTCCATAATAATCATAAATAATGATAAATATTTGCATGTGTAGCCTAATATGTAGGTGAAATAAATCAATCAGATAAATCTCACTCACATCAATAAAGGTTTTAGATCTTTAAAATCGCAAAAAACAGATGGATGAAATATGGTTATTTAAACATAAGCAGAATGCTAAACAGCGTATAAATTTGCCACTCAAACCAGCCAATGACAGGTTGTAAGCCTTGTAAATTTAGATTTCAACAAGTATGTTTAATATTATCTTATTTTAACATCCTTAAGAGAGAAAAAAATGCATATTTACACGCTATATTTCTTAGTGAAATAACTCAGAGTTTTACGTTTAACCGAGTTAATATCAAATAAATTCTTAGCATATGTACCAATAGATACAAAATATTAAGAATAAAATTTAAATTAAAATATCAAATCCAACACTGTTTCATCACTTTTGTAAATAACCTTTGAGGTAGTGTATTACAACTTATATAAAATAATAAGATGTTTTTATTAACAATACCATAAGTATAAACCAGAGAGAGAGTAAGATTTTTTAAAAAGATATGGAAAAAGGCAGCCTTAAAACTAAAAATCAGACTTAAAATTTAAATACACAAGCTTGAAACCGTATTAAAATTACTAATAATCAAGGCTTGTGATTTAAAATAATAATAATTGTAATCTCACCAGATATCAAACCTAGAGATTCCTGGTGTGCAAGCGTTTTAGCCATTATTGTATAATCATTTACATTTTATAAAAATATTTAAACAATTTAATTTAAAAATAAATGAAGTATTTCGGTTTACCTTTCAACCCTTAGAAAAGGAGTTTAACCACCCTTTTATAACTCCCACGCAGATTTCCACCGTTTTACCATTCCTTGGCTATATCTGCTGCTAATCCTCGCGTATTGTCGTGCTATCAAATCTTATGCAACATTATTTTACAATCCTTCCATTGTTAGGATCACCATTTTCCCTTGAGCATATAAAATAAATGTTTCCTTGGTTCATTTATTTAACATTAATATACCAGATGTACAGATAGATACCCGAAGAAAATTCATCTATTCAACTTATTCACTATACCATTGAAGTCAGGTTTATAGTATTGATATACACATTCTTAAAAATAATATATTTACTTATGAAGTTTACGCAGGTAAAATTAAAAAAATTATGTAACACTAAGAAATAATTAAATAACTAACTTATGATAAATTTGCTATAAAAATAAAAACTACCAAAAAAATTACAATTTTAGTGCATACTAATGCATGTAATGCCAGTGTAGATAAATTTACTAAAATATTCCAGTGAAAAAAATACTTCTCAACAGCTTCTCGGGACCAAAGCGGAAATGTTATGACATTTTTATGTAAAAAATTAAAGAACATAAACATATAAAAATTGCACACAAAAAAGTATATGTAAAAAGTACATATAACAATTACATATAGAGTGCATATAAATTACATGTACAAAAATTCTGTATTTCTAAATCTTAGTAGACATACAAAATATTTTTGAATATCTCAGAATTAAAAAAGACGGTAAACGTTCTTAAGAGAAAAAAAATGTAATGGAAACATACATACAAAATATATTCAAATAACCTTTTTGATTTTAGACAAAGTGATTTGTAAAATATTAACTAAATTTAAAACATTACACTCAAAATGATTACAATTATCACTTGATCTATTGAAATGGGTTGTTACCTCTTTTTGATACGAATGAGAAGTAAAAAAAATAGGAGAATATTAGGTAAGGTGGTGGTTTGATCTTAATTTGTTGCAACAGAGAGGGAAAACATTTTGGAGAAGGGAATATGGAAGTCTAGGCATTTACAGGGCTTATGACCTGTTGTTGGCTGGTTTCAGTGTCCACTTTAAACACTGTGTAACATTCACCATTCTACCTATGTTTTAACATCCACATTTCTTTAACTCTTCCATCGGTTGACTTTTGTGAAGTAAAACATCTGAAACCTTTATAATGTGGGTGAGATACATTCGGCTGAACCAATTCACTTACAAGGCAACGCCCGAAAACAATTTTCCATTTTTTATACTTCTTTTACCAGTTACATAGTTCAACAATGTTTTGAATAAGTCCAAATGTTTGCAGACTGGCTAAAGAAAAATGAGAAAAATGTTTTCCGTCCCTGTTGTAACAAATTTAGATCTAAGTTACTCTTTAGGGAGGAAATTCAGTCAGTCTGCAAACATTTGGAAATACTCAAAACATTGTTGAAGGTAGTTTGATGTTTAAATTTATTTCGACAGAGAGGTAAAGCATTTTTGAGAAGGGAATATGGAAGTCTAGGCATTTACAGGGCTTATGACCTGTCATTGGCTGGTTTAAGTGGCCACTTTACACACTGTGTAACATTTACCATTCTGCCCATGATTGAACATCCATATTTCCTCAACTCTTCCATCTGTTGACTTTTGTGAAGAAAAAGAGCTGAAACCTTATCACGCGGGTGAGATTCATCGGGCTGAACCAAATCACCTACTAGGCAACGCCTGAAAACAATTTTCCAATTTTGATACTTCTTCTTTTAGGTAGGTAATTCAACAATGTTTGAGTATGTCCAAATGCTTGTAGACTGGCTGGATTTCCGCTCTAGGGAGTTATTCAAATTTAAATTTATTTCAACAGAGAGGGAAAGGATTTTTGAGAAGGGAATGACAGGTCATAAGCCCTGTAAATGCCTAGACTTCCATATTCCCTTCTCAAAAATGTTTTTCCTCTCTGTTGAAATAAATTTTAATTTGAATAACTCCCTAGGGAGGAAATCCAGCCAGTCTGTAAGCATTTGGACATACTCAAACATTGTAGTTTGATGTCATTACTAACATTGAAGTCTGAGAACGGACGCAGCAACTTCCAATAACGAAGCAATAACATAAATAAATCGCTTTGGATAAAAAATCTAAATGTCTTATAGGTGCATATGTGTAAATATTTTTAATTTTATTGATTGTTGTATTATATTAATCTATTGCTATAAATAAGCTGACCTTTAGCTTTTAATTTTTGCGTTTGTAGATTTTTCGTGAAGTAAATGGCCAAAAACATTTGTCAACAAAAACAAAAAAAAGTATGAAAGATTCGAACGAATTATGATACCCCTCAGAATTTTTATTCAGGCCCGTAATTAATGCTACCATCCCCGTACGTTTTTAAAACCACGTCAAAATTAATATTAACATTTCAAAATTAAACTCTGAGCCTCGTGCAATGCTAACCAAGCACTCAAAACACTACACCACGGACTTAAAATTGCTTTTCTATTATATCAAACAATGCTCATGTTCAAGTAAGCGAAATTGCATGCCCGTAATTAGTTAGCTACCACGCAAAGTAAGAATCGGTTAAATATTTGCAGTAGACTTAGGCAAGCTTTTGCGAATACATTATGTAGGTTGTATTTTCTATTCAATTGTGTTCTAGGGCAGAGATAGGTAACCTATGACACGCGTGTCAGAGGTGATATTTTGGGTGATACGAAATGGAGCCGATCAATATAAAGTACCAGTACATTTTGAACTCGTTACATGACCATTTCGGGATGAGATTTAATGAATTTATATCACTAGAACAAACGAATGTAGATATTGGTAAAGTCATAAAATTTTGTAATTTTCTCTTATTTGCTGACGACCTAAAATTTTGTTGTGAAATACTGACTTCTTCAGATTGTATTAAACTTCAGTGTGACATTCAAAATATAATTCAATGGAGCAAACAAATTATTCTTCAATGTTTCCAAATGTTTTGTAATGGCATACACAAGAGCATCCAAAACAATATACTATCGTTATCTCATGGACGGAGTAAGGCTTGAAAAGGCTTCAACGTCCAGAGATCTCGGGGTGTTGTTTGATGCTCAGTTATCTTTTAATCTTCATAAAGTTAATCTATGTAATGACTCCCTTAAAATCATTGGTTTTGTTTTTAGAAAAGCCAAGATCTTTTCTAACACTCAGATTATGAGGACATTGTATAATTCCTTGGTAAGAAGTCGTTTGGAGTTTAGTTCCATTATTTGGTCGCCACATGAGACTCGATACTCTTTGATGGTGGAGAGAGTACAGAAAAAATTTCTGCGCCATCTGTATCTAAAAGAGTGTGGATATTATCCTTGGCTCTTCCCAACAGACTTTTTACTGGGGATGCTAGGCTACCAGTCATTATGGAGGAGGAGGGACGTTCATTTGGGTGTTCACTTTTTCCAGGTGATCGGTGGTCGCATACATAACTCAGAGATTCTGATGGATGTAGGTCTGTTCGTACCTGATAACTATCTTCGACAAAGACAGCATCGATTGTTTTACCTACCGCGATGCAGAACCAACCTGCCAATGGTTATGCCGGTTGGTAGAGCAATCTTTCTACTTAATCGCATCACCTCGGATGTCGACATATTTCACGACAGTGGGCCTTCCCTTAGGAAAGCACTTTCTAATTTTTGATTTTTCTTTTTACATTTTGTTATATTATTTTAATAACATAACTATCTACTGTAATTTGTGATCTATTATTGTATTTAGAATGAATTGGGTCTTTTTTCTGTAATGTTCTAAATATCTGCATAAAATAAATGAAATGAAAGTCTGCAGGACTTAGAAATTAAATGGTTTTAAATAGATGTAATGTGGTGATTTGGAGTTCTAACTTGCAGAATTAGACAGCATCTGGGCTCAGGAGTACGTCGACTTGAGGTCCAAACTCATGAAGCTAAGAAGAAATCGTTTGGATCATAATTTTTATTTTTTTATTTTATTTATTTCGAATACAAACAGATGTACAGGTTAAATTATTTTTTTAAAAAGAAAACTACATAAAAACTATACATAGTAGGGCCTGCCATCTAATTATATGAATTCACTTAATAATACTGTAATAAAGCGATGGCGGCTTAAAGTTTAAACTGTATAAATAATAATTATACTAAATATAAAAATAGGATAAATATGAACAAAACAAGGAGATAGTGGAAAGGAAAAGAAGGAATTTGATAAGGAGTGGTAAAGGATGATTGAAGGAAAGAAATAGTGGAAAATTGCATTTGATTTAATGATTTAATGAATTATGAATGAAGATCATGAATCAAGCCTATTAATTCTCTTTTGTACTTATTGTATGGAGTGTTAAAAAATATATCAAGACTATTAAAAAATTTGTTAAATATTTCACATCCATAATTGTTATTATCCAAACGATTTCATTGAGAACAATGCCATTAAGAACAAAATATTTTAAATGCTGAAAACTGATTTCCGAACGCTTTGACACCCCAAAAAATCTAGCGATGACTTTACTCAAACTTTTCCTTAATTTATACCTATCGGAGATGGGTCTGATTAGACCCATTGTGAATGATCGATTGTGTGAAAAGCATTTTTTATAGATAATTTTCCTTCACTAAGTCATGAAAAATTGTACACAAAACTTTATCTCACGTCTTTTCATGATTAAAATATTATTATGATAATAGAATAAAATTATAAAACCCACAAAAAATCCTAAAAGGCGACAAGCCACGCACGTATTTTTTTGAGCCAGCGTGCTTTAAAAGTTAAGCGTACTTTTGTGCGACCTTATTATTGACGTTGAATATAATTGAATATAACTGACTGATGAAATTTGTAACGCTTGCTTGTGTTCAAAATGCATGAAATACCAACCTTTAATTAAAGAGTAATAAATGTAATTCAACAATAAAAAGTAACGTAATTAATAAATTAATAGTTCAAAAACAAATATTTTTCATTTACTAGGGCTGCAAAAATTATTAATATTCCTAGAATCAAGCCAGATTTTTATCTGAATTTTGACACGCCGAGCTAAAAAGGTTACCGATCAATGTTCTAGGGCGTACAATGCGCTTTAGGAGACCCCCTTTCGCCCTCCGGGGGCCTGCCCCCGCCATCCGCCCCACGGTCGCATCACAAATCTTGAATCACTTTCAAATGTCTCAAGAATCTCCTTCTAGAACAAATTTACCTTCATCCTTTACGTAATGCATATTTCCCTCGGTTCTGCTCTTGAAAGAGCTTATTTCTTACAATACAAATGGATGTATTTATTTTGAAAGCTTCTTATTTGCAACGTAATTAAAATATAAAAAAACAATTACGAAATAATATATATTTTTTTATGTCAATAATTAAAACACTCAGGAAACTTTTAACGAGTTGGAGATGTATGTGTATTTACAAAATATTCAATTAAGTATATTTCCTTTAGTTAGTAGATGTAACATTGTTATAGCAACGAAGATTTACTATCATACTAATTCATAAATCTACATTACAATGAACACATCTTTTTTTTAAATACATAAAGGCATCATAAAATTTGAAAACTTTATACATTAAGCTATTTTGATTTTTCTTACGCAGTAGCCTTATCCTCGTCCGGTTTCTAGTTCTATAGTTATGTACAATTATATTTATTGAAATTTCGCTTATGCTATAAAATATTTCGGTGTAAGATTATTAATCACTTTATATATAAATACATTATACAATAGCCTTTTTAAAATTCTTTTATTTTCTTAATATTTATTCTATTATTGCAATGCATATCAAATTTGAATTGGAATGTATTTTTAAAAAAATATCACAAAACGTTATGGTTTAGTTTTACCATTATATTTATCTTCAACTAAAATACAAGTTAAACGCATTATCTTTTATTTTTTTATTTTTAAAATTTATTTATTAACCCTTATGGATTATTATATATTCTTCTTCTTCTTCTTTTCCACATCCGCTCCTAAGTGGAGCATGTGCACATCACCAGTTGCCTCCAGGAGACCCTATCGCCACCCAGCACTTTCGCTTCTTCCCATGTCAATCCAGCGCCCCTTAATTCCACCGAATAAAGTCTAAAGATCGTCATTGACGGCCTTTCAGGACGGCGTGATCCCGCAGGTTTAAAGAAGAGGCAACTAGGGTTTAGGTTCTCCTGAGACATGCGCAGCACGTATCCAAGCCAGGTTCACCGCCGCATCCTCAAGACGCTCGTTAAAGGAGGCTGCTGCGTCCGTTCTCGGACTTCAATGTTAGTTATAAAATCGAAAAAAAATATACATATTAATATAACAAAACAAATATATTTTTTTATTCATATTCTGTTTTTGATAATAATATTTATTACGTCTCTTGAAAAGTTTGTCTGTTTAGTTTTGTCTGGTAGTTTATTGTATAATTTCAGTCCCTGATTTATTAGTCTCGATTGTCCTTGTCTCGTTTTGGAATGTTGTATGTGTTATTGTTCTGATATTCTTGTATTATGTCCATGTTTATTACAATATTTTTCAAGTTTTACTTCTTTGTCTACAATGATATTTTGCACTGTGACATTTACCTGGTAGGAGAAATAATACAACCAGACGAATCTCCCCACATCAATGTTTTTAGAGTTTTTACTCCACAAAAGTCAAGTTGAGGTATTATGGATGATCGAATGCTGGGAAAATGGAAAATGTTACAGTGTGCAAAGTGGCCACTTTAACCAGCCAATGACAGGTCATTAACCCTGTAAATGACTAGACTTAAATATTTTCTTTTGTAATATATTATGTTCTCCATCTCTGTTTTAAAATATTAATGTTTGGAGTTGAAATCCAGTCTTTGTCTACAAACGTTTGAACAAACTCAAAATATTAAAAATTTTATTGATTTATTTTTATTTATCATAATAAACATATAATATTAATATAAAGTTGCTTTGACTTAACTACTCGTATTTGGTAACTCTGTTCTAAGACAGTAAAAAAAAATCCTTGCTAAGAACGCAAAATAAAATATTTGTTTAATGGGTAAACTCCTAAACAGAATCCTTTCTATCTTATCATAATCCTAATCTTTCCTTATCTTTTACATCCCTCCTAACGCATTGAGGACGTCTTTATTATTTTGTAAATTGTTAATATTTATATTTTTTTGTTTATTAGTATGATTACAAAAATTGTTGCATAGTTGTGAAAACCTTTAATTGGACTCATACATTACTATTATTATATGAATTGTCTATAAATCTTCTGTCGTTTTTCCAAATAAATAAATGAAAAAACATGTAAAACAATAAAAAATAACATTAGAAAAAAATTGGTTACATTCGGATTGTCGGCCATTTATTTTCCGGTAATGTCACCCTTGATTCATTCTTGAGCAGAAGGAATTACCAATTACGCGCTTCTCTTGTCGAAATTAATAAAGAATACGTTTAATGAATCATCTCTCAACTAGATGTCTCCGGATTTTAATTAATTATATCGCTAGTCAACCCTTCCTCTATTACAGGGGGTTCGGGGAGAGCCGGAGAGCGGGTGGGGGTAGTGAGTCGCGAAGTTTGACACAAGTTGAGACATTGATTAGCAGTCATTCAGTGAATTCTGAAACCAAAACTTTGACTGACGATGAAAAGGCATCTCCTAATCAGCACGGCTCGAGGAACATCAGCGATGGTTTTTAGTGTTAATATTGTTACTTCGAACTAAAATCACAATCGGTAAGTAACCTAACGAAGACGGATATTATTTAATAAAACTTTAAATACAAAAATCTATGCAGTTATACGGGCCCATTGCTAAAAGCAATATCTTCCAGCCAACCAAAACAGATTGGTTAAAATTTGAAATTAAATTTAAAAAATATACAAATACGGATTAGTTTTCAAATTACAGCATTTATAAATATTAATAAAAATACTTTGAGGGGGTAGAAGAAAGCGCGTTTTTTTTAAGTAAAAAGTTTTTAAAAAACCCTAAATTTGTGAGGTTCTTTTATCTAACGTTTTAAAGCAACAAATTTTGACGAAACCGCATCATTTTAAGTCATAGAATTATTTACAAATTAAAAATTAAACAAAAAATGGTTGGTATTCATTTGAATCCCACCTTTTCCGTGAATTAAGTTCGTACAACTGGTACCCGGAAGTGCAAACTGATGTAAATTTTTCACATAGTGAATATTCAATTTCGTTTGGTGCCGACAAAAGGACGAGGTTTCATATTTTTCAGATGAACTAATAGATTTTATGTGTGAATAACTGCTAAAATGAAACCTTTGGGAAATTTCACAGAAAAACCTAAAAACCTTTACACATGTAATGAATTTCGACGATAAAAAGTTTATTTGTCTGTGTGTGACGGCAGGAATGTCATAAAAAACGAATAATAAGCATAAATGAAATGATTTTTAATAAATTTCAAAACAACGTAGGTAAGAGATGTGTTTTGTAACTATGTTAGGGCTGTGTATGATAAATTAAAACTTTGTGTGGAACTCTAGAAGTCTACAATTGGTCAAAAAAATGGTGGCTTCTGTGGTCTAGTAGTCAGACACTTGACTCACACTTGGAAGGAAGGTTCTGAGTTCGATTCCCGGTGAGAACACATAAATTAGATGCGATTTTTCTCAAGTCTGTGTAAACTGTGCTGTAAATTGCCTCAAGGCCTGTTGTGTTGCAAAAAGAAAAAGAATTGCCTATTATTTTACTCTCATATTTGGGTGCAAATCCTGGCATCTTACTAAAACTTAAAACACCACACTTTTGAGTTTTGAGGTAGTTGGATCGCACCCACCGTTCACGACGGCCGGGCCGTTAAGATACGGACACCGCTGTCCTAGGAAACCCTAGCTTGGCTGTAGTTTGGTAAAACGAACGCTAAATTAGGAAATCATGCGATTTTGCCATTTTAAAACGAATGTTTTTTTTAATCGCGCAATAATAAAAAAATAAAAAAACCTAAATTAGATAAAAACAATATTTTTTAAAGATATTTCAGTTTAAAAATACACTTAAAAATTTTATGTAACTAAAATATAATTACTTTTAGACCGGCAGATTACGCCATTTTAAATTTAGACTGAACTTAGGTATCTGAGATCTCAATAAAGACTAATTATTGAACCAAAATTTATCATAATAATTTAAAGATAATAAGTTGAACATGAAAGTGGCTCAGCAAATTTATTTTTTTTGATTTTGAAAAGAATTACAAGCATTTTAAATCATATACATTTTTGTGACATTTTCCTTTATTTCTACGTAAAATCATGCCTTCGGTAATATTGTTTTAAATTAAATCTTACAACCAGAATTACTTAAGAAAAATAATAATACAGTTCTTTAAAAAAGGTTTTAACTAAAGTATTTCAAGAATTTTTTTTTTTTAAGTATTACCGAAGGCATGATTTTACGTAGAAACAAAGGAAAATGTCACAAAAATGTATGTGATTTAAAATGCTTCTATTTCTTTTCAAAATCAAAAAAATACAACTTGCCTTCGGCCACTTTCATGTTTAATTTATTTTCTTTAAATTATTATCAAAATTTTTAGTTCTATACTTAATCTTTATTGAGATTCCAGATACCTAAGTTCAGTCTAAGTTTGATGGCGTAATCTGCCAGTCTAAAAGTAATCGGATTTTAGTTACATAAAACTTTTGAGTATATTTTTGAACAGAAATACCTTTAAAAAATATTGTTTTTATCTAATTTATGTTTTTTTAATTATTTAATAATTGCGCCACTAAAAAAAAACATTAGTTTTAAAATGGAAATATCGAATGATTTCCTAATTTTGCGTTCGTTTTACTAGATTACAGCCTCATGTTATGTTTTTTTTTTCACGCATCTCTTTTTGTTTATTTCGATAAAATCTCATTGGTTCTTTTCGAAATCGATCTTTTTATTTGTGCAAAGTCAATTCTAGAAGCTAGCTAGTCATTACTTACCCTCGAGGCACTTCAGGTAAAATAGAAAAATAAGATTATACTCAAAATACATTTTTGTTTGATTTTAATTACGCATGTACCCATTTTGATTGAGAAATTACTACTTTAGATTAATGCAGGTGTGTGTGAGAGGATTAGGGGTAAAGAAGTGATTACCTCGTTATGGTATTTGCCTTCCCCCGACTGCGACTGTCTGAAAGGGCAGGAAGGGAAAAGCAGAGGAACATTGTCACATTCGCTGACAGATTGGCGGTGGTTGTGTCAATATGTTGATGGGCCATATAAATTTGTTTTTAATTATTATTATTTTCATTGTTTTGTTTCCGATCCCATATAATATTTGTGATGATATACTCATATGTATGTCTATATCAACTCATTGCTCGTCTCAAGTAAACACAGGGCTTTTAGTCCTATGGCATTGGGATTTATGTCTCAAATAATGTGTAATAAACTGCCTAAAGAGATAAAATATATAAAATACTTCAATTTAATTTTATCATCATCATCATCGTTCCCTTTCCACACCTATTGGTGCATAGGACACTGCAGTGGTACACCAATCACGGCGTATCTTGATCATTTTTTTGTTACATGAAATTAAGATGATCAGTCTTACGCTTCAGGTACCAGTCCGGGGACTATGAAATATTGTAGTGTGAAAACGACCTTTTAAATAAATATTTCACATCAACCATGCCGGGAATCGAACCCGAGACCTCTTGTATGGCAGGCTAACGCGTTGACCATTACACCACGAGGCCGACAAAATTTTTATGTAGTACTCAAATATTGGAAAAAATACACTTTAATTTTTTGTTTTTTTATTTTTTTGTTTATCAAATTTATAAAAAAATTAACAATATCTAGGTCGCGCTAAACTAATAATTAAAGTTTATTGGCATACATGAAATCATACAAAATGCATCCTTTAAAAAACTTGGTATATACTTCCCAACAGTTAAATGTGTACGCGGCATGCAACAATACTCGTACAACATATAAAAATGCAAAAAATAACAATACTATTTAACCATGTTTTGAGTATGTCCAAATATTTGCAGACAGGCTGAATTTTCTCCCTAGGGTTTTGAGAAGGGAATATGGAAGTCTAGGCATTAACAGGGCTTATGACCTGTCGTTGGCTGGTTTAAGTGGCCACTTTATACACTGTGTAACATTCACCATTCAGCCTATGTTTAAACATCCACATTTCCTCTGAGTGACACTGAATTTGAACCTATTCCAATTTAGCGAATCTCGATATAAAGTCACTAAAAAATAAGTTAAACGTTTTAGACGTCTATCTCTATGTAGCTCTTGAGGCGTATTAGCGTTTGCTTACTTTGATTAAGGTTTCAGGCTCAATTAACAAAATAAAACAAAATATTAAAAATATTTGCGTTCTTTAGATTTATCTATATATTTTAATTTCAACTGTCAGTAGTAAATAACCAAGTTAGATCATGGAAAACAAGTCGTGGTAGAGCAGGTTTCGAACCTCGGATATCCAGATCGGCAGTCCACGACACTACCACAAGATCAACCAAATGAATAAAACTGATAATGTAATGTATAAATATTTATAAGTGTGTGAATTCTAGTACTTGTTTTTGAACATTTTAAAATACACGAAATATTATTTATATCACGCTTATTATTTAAAAGATTAAAAAAGGGCACTAAGATGGTTTGGTCATGTGAAATGAATGGATGACGAGATAATGATAAAACGCGAGATATATATAAATGGCGAGAATAAACGGTAACTTAGGACGAGGACGATCAAGAAAGACGTGGATTGATCAAATAAATCATGTCAAAAGCAGACACAATTGAAGAGAGTGTGTGGCAAGATGTATGAATGTGGAAGTAGCTTGGAATGTTTATCAGAACGCGTGTGGCGTTCCATCCTCTCTGCGTATACCTGGGAAGTGATTTGATGGTAAAAGTTGTAGTATTTAACATTTTTTTTTCTTTTATTTGAAAATAAATATTAGCTTCCTTATAATTTAGCAATTTTGTTGTAAATAACTACTTTTTAGAAAATGGAAATCAAGTTGGGGTAAATGATATTCGAACCTTAGACCTCTGATCCGTGAGTCTGCAACACTAGCCACAGGACAGCCACAACCCGATTCATCAATCTATTTTGACAAGTTGTGCTATGAACATCCCTGGGAATGAAAAATCAAATTCCGTTCTACTTTTGCGTAATTCAAATTTATCCCTCCGGATTTCTTTGCATTATTGTGGTCGCCATGGATTTCCCATATTTATTGTACCACCCCAGCAGCTTCTGAAAGTAACAAAAGATATCGAGCTGGGGGTTGGTAATTAATTTAGAAGGAAGGTAAATTAGGTGAGTCAGTCTCCCCTTCAATCTTTCCATCACAACCCCCATAAGCATATTGTAAACCAAGAAAGATGACTTTCAATAAGGGTAGGAGATTGAACAAAGCGCAGATTATAGTAGAAATAAGCGTAAATTTTTTTATCGTTTATTTTAGTTGAAATCTATAAAAAAAATGGTGCATAAAGTACTGTTTTGGTACACGTGAAAGAACAGGAGCGTATTATCGGGTAAAAGTCCAAAGAAACTATAAAACGTTTCAGTAAAAAACAATTTTAGAGTTAGTAAAATAAAAACAAAGCGGCCTTCATAGTGTTGCGGTTAAGATACTTGACTTACACAGAAGGTCCCGGGTTCAATTCCCACTGAGAACAAAATTTTTTTTTGTATGAATGTGATTTTTCTTAAGCCTGGGTGTTCTGTGCTGTAATTGAACCTTCTGGCGTGTTGTGGTCCAAATAAAACTCAATAAATAAATATTTTCCGTGTCCGGGCAAAATGAATAATATAGTTCTATGTGTGAAATAGAACTAGAACCCTGGGCAAGTATATAAAACTCGATGGCTACCACGCAGGTAAAATTCTTTATAAAGAAAATCGAGTGGAGACATTGTTTTAAAAAAATGTTACTCTATATTTTTTTTGTATTTGTGGCAGAGCTTATGCACTAACATATCCTATCGCCGTCAGAATTGGGAAAATCAGATTGAGGGTGACAGACAAATTGACTTTTTATACTGAGGTGCACTGATGGTGATAATGTCATTGCAAGCAGTAAATGTAAATTCTAAATAACGTGAATCTTTTAAAATAAAATAAAAATGTTTAAAAAATCATTAACCGATCATTAAAGCTTAAAATTAGTTTTCGCGATGCAGAGATCTGAAAAGAGGTCGCGAGACCTCTAAAATGGATCCGGGTAAGTGGAGAGGGATTTAAATGTTTGTGGCAGAGAAAAAAAAACTTTATAGATACTTTAATTATTCAAGGAGTCAAACAGGGATGTGTAATGTCACCGTGGTTATTCAACATATACATGGATAAATGTATGAAAGAATTGAAAAGTATGGATGTGGGAGCGAAAATGAGTAATCTAACTGTCAGTTGCCTTCTGTACGCCGATGACGCAGTCCTCCTAGCTGACAGCGAAGAGGAACTGCAATCCTTGGTTACAAAGGTTTACGAAGTGTGCAAGAAGAGTGATTTGCTAATAAATGTGCAAAAGTCGAACGTCATGGTCTTTGAAAGAAATGTAACTATGACTGAATGTAAGATTGTAGTAAATGGAGATAGTTTGAAACAGGTCGAAGAATTTGTATATCTGGGTAGTATGTTTACTAGAGATGGAAATATGGACAAGGATATTGAAAGGAGGGTTAGTGCCGGTAACAAAGTTAATGGTGCCTTAAAGTCTGTCGTAGCAAATAAGTGTCTATCGCAAGAGGCTAAATTAGCAGTTCATAATGGAGTTCTGGTACCAACCCTAATGTATGGAAGCGAAGCATGAAGTTGGAAAAAAAGGGACGAAAGTAGACTGAATGCTGTTGAAATGCGATCCCTCAGGCGAATGTGCGGAAAAACAATGTATGATAGGTGCCCTAATGTCGAAATTAGAGCAGAATGCAAGGCTGAGTTAAGCATTATCGACAAAATTAAGAAAGGTCTTTTGCGATGGTTCGGTCATGTGGAGCGAATGAATGATGAAAGAACGGCTAAAAAGATTTATGATGCGAATGTGTCTGGTTGTAGAAGTCGAGGAAGGCCGAGAAAGACATGGCATGATCAAGTACAACAAATTCTTGAAAGTGGTCATGTGAAAAGTCGGAATAATCGACGTGCGTGCATGAGAAGATGTATGAATGTGAAGGAAGCAAAGGAAGTGTGCCAGGACAGAGTGGTGTGGCGTTCTATCCTCTCTGCCTACCCCTCCGGGGAAATGGCGTGATGGTTAGTTAGTTAGTTAGTTAGTTAGTTAGTTAATTATTCAATAAATGGAATTGTGCACACGTAGAAGGACATAAATATAAATTCAAATAAAAAAGTGTTTAAACGTAAAATTGTTATATATAGCAACGAGGTACCATAGGCTATCGTCACTTTTGTGAAATGAGCATTGTTTCGTTAAAAAAACAGTAAAATTAACTTTGCCTAAAAGTTTTTGTTGAATTACTCTTAAAAATAAAAAATCACGAATACGTGTGTCCAATTCAATTGTTGAAATATCTATGGTAGATATAGAGCGATGTTATACTCTGTTATACATAATATTATGTATTCCGAGTAGAAATGATACCAATTTATTGATACCAGCAGTTTTACAATTTGATCGTTTATTTTATCTTAATCCGGTTTTTTTTTCAGTTTCAGAGCTGCAGAACAGCATTTATTTGATATTTTTAGCAACATATTATAATTAGTTACCAACTTACTTTAAAGACTTTTCGGTGGGACATATTTTTTTAGTACGGATTATTTTCCACACTTTTATAAAATATGTATTTATTTATTACGTTTTGACAGTCACTATAACGTATTGAGTAGATATTTCTTTGGTTAATTTTTTTCAATTGATGGTCTTTCACGTAAAGATGGTTTGCGGGAGATCACTGAACAACGTTGAATTGAATTTACGAATTTTATGGAATTGACGTTTGGACGAATTATCATTGAGTTTAGAAATTAATATTTTACATTTCTACAATGGTCAATGGGTAAAAAACCTCTTTCGTCCAGTTTTTATCAATTTGTCCCACAAACAAGAAAATTTGTAGCCTTTCAATCAGTCGCACTTGGATACTGTAGGCGCTTGTGTGAAACCGGAGTCAGAATCTACAAACGGGATTTTAATTGCAAATGAATTCGGCTTTTTTCAAAAGCTTCGCTTTTTTCGATTTCTCTCTGCGACGAATCGTCAGCATAAAGAGTAGAGTCCGCGGGGGTAGAGGTGGACAGGGGTGGAGAGGAACGTTAGGGGATGATATCCATAAAGCCAAGTGTAATGAAACGTTAGTTGGCAATCACAGAATAAAATAAAAGAGAATTGTTAGGGCCTTTTGTCTAGCTCCACAATAGCTGTGTTGACAATTAAAACGCCTCTTATGTGAACCAAAATATGTTTATTGCATTTTTCATGTGTACTTTTAAAAGAAATAGAATTTTTCTCGTTGCGGCTTTAAAAATGCGCTCTACGGTGCGAACATTACAACTTAGAAGACTTAACTGGGGATTAAATATTTGTGTATAACCACTTACCGACTTTTCTATGTCTACCAGTTTCGAGACGTACTAGGTACGTCAGGAGACCAATTACACCAACATGCAAAACCGAAGGTGTAAAGTGGATTTTGCAAGTTGGTTTAATTGGTGTCCTGACGAAGAGACGGGTACGTCTCGAAACCGGTAGACATAGAAAAGTCGATTAGTGGTTATATACAAATATTTAGTAACATTTAGTAAAATGTTTGACCCAAAGTTAATGCTTTAATTTAATAAAATATCAAACACAATTATTCTATAATATTCTAAAAAAATGCTACATCATTAACATGTGTGATAATGCTAAAGTAAAAATAAGTATTATATCTTAAATTTTTTTTGTTTGTTTTTTTTATCAATTTGAAAACTGTTATTGGACAGGTTTTATTTTTTATGTGATGTGAAAATACAATATTAAAAAAACTGTCTGTTCTATTGAAATAAATAAATAAATCACAGATAATTATATTTACATGTAGCATTTGTTTACCAAATATTATTATATACCTACGATGTTAAACAGATAGTTAAAAAATACATCGATTTATTCACAATTTTTGGTTTACATTTGTTACATTTTTGATTACATAATATTTATCGCTTTATTTATTTATAAAAAAACAAAAAATCTTGTCATTTCTATACATGGCCTGTGCGTGGATATACTAAGTCTAGAATACATTATGAAATCTACGGTGTAGATACATTTATAAATATATTTAAAAAACACATAACATAAAAATTGAAATTTACATTCTGAGTTTTTTTTTAATAAGATTAAGTGAAAATAATAAAATATGAAATAGAAAAAAAAAAAAAAAACTAGATTTAGAGGAAATATTATAAAATAAAAGCAAAACAATGTATTTGAGCATCTGTCGATTTTTATCTAGAGTTTTTACTATATCAGCCTCGTGGTGTAGTGTTCAGCGTGTTTGCCTAGCACGCAAAAAGTCTCGGGTTTGATTTCCAACATGGTTGAATTGTTTTTTTTTTTTAATGTGCTTTTACACTAAAATATTTCATAGTACCTGGACTGGCACCTGAAGCATAAGACTGATCATCTTACAAAAAAATAAAAATATTAAGAAATAAAAAAAAATATTGAGAAAGGCTGCGATAGGTGTGCCAATGCTGTGCCCTATGCACCATTAGGTGGGGAAAGGGAATAATGAATGAATAAAAGTTTTTTAATGAAAAATTGACGTGCCTTCTTTTTCATTAGGTGATTCTGTGTCTAAGCGAATAAATAATACATTTCTCTGAGTGAAATAGAACCAGAACCCTGGACGAGTGTTTTCGACTCCATGGCTGCTCTCAGATAAAAATCTTGAATAAGGAAATCGAGTGGAGATAAGTTTGCTTCGTTATGTCATGGTTGACGCTTTGGTGGACCACCATTGAGGTCCTGGGTTCGATTCCTGGCAGAGTGGACATGAAAAATTGATTTTAAAGGTTGTTTAAACTGCAATATTTAATTGTTCCTGGAAAGGCACCTGAAGCGAAAGAATGATTACCTTACCTTCATGTAACAAATGATCAAATTACGCAGCATTTGGTTTACCAATCCGATGCCCTATGCACCACTGCCTGCAGAAAAGAGGATGATGATGAAAAAAAAAACAACATTTATGTTTGTGAGTTATTGAACCAAAAAATACCAAATTACTGAATATTGATGTGATGTGACAATATTGTCGTTACATTGTTGAAATGATGGTTTAAATAAATTCACTTTGATTTGGATGTTAATCTAGCGCAGAGAGTGATATAATTTTAATTTATTTACAATCGAATAATGATGTAGTTACTTATGTAAAATTGAGCTGTGGTAAATGTTTTAATTTTTAAATTTTAAAAGGATTAATTAAAATAATGCTAGTGGAATCGGCGCGAATATTTGTGAAATGAAATATTTGTGTATGATTATAAAGTTAATGAAAACTTGCAACTACTATGTTCTAAATTTTCTTATTCTTATAATCTTCGGACAGAGCACATAAAATTAAATGACCCATATAAGATTTTTAAAAAATAATTAAATTTTATTTTATGTTTTGTAAAGACAGCAGAATACAACACAACAAACACATCTTAACAAGTAAGGAGAATAATACCTACGTATTAAAATGACGTTTAAGTTGTATTCCAATTAGAGCCTGAATTGGTTTACTATGTCAAAACGATCAAAACAGGGTGTATGTGTGGGAGAGAGAGAGAGAGGGTAGGTGGAGGGTGTGTGTGTGTGTGAGAGTATGATAAAAAGTGTAATAAAATAAAATGGGGATAATTCCGGCATAGAATTTCTTCAGGATATTATTTTTACAAGATGTTGCAGAGTCTAGTTAGACGTCGATGTCGAAAGTATTGATTTGATTGTTTGATGTCAGGGCACGATTAATAGGTGAATTTGTAGCTGCATTCGTATTATATTTTGGTATGTGAAAAAAATTGGTGTGTCGCGTCCGTATGAGTGGGATATTCAAATGAATCGGGGAGAGTAAGTCTGGGCAGTCAATTCGGGCATTGAGTATTTTACTATATGTAGGTATAAATGGTCTGTAACTGCTCTTTTTTTCAAAGTAGATGTAGGTGACACATATAATTGTCTTGTCTTGAATGTATTCCATGTTATCCATATATGTTTTGTACTGCGGATTTCATATTGTAGATGCATAATTACGAATCTAAATAGTAGACTAACTCAAGAGAACCGCGCTATGTCTATGCTCTAGGACTCATTTTGTCCGCTCTAAGGTGTGAGTGTTCCTACTGTTGGTATTAGGACAATTAGGGTTTTTGTGAAGGATCAGTGTTATGAAGAGAGGTAATTTCGCCTGAGTTCGATATAAACCATGTTAGGATCTGTGTTAAGACTTTGCCAGTAGTTTCTTGATAATTTGATAAACTCATGTGCTTAGAAATGCGTATTGTTTTTCTTCTGTTTTTTTTTTTTTTGTTTTTAAGCCAATCAACAGGCTTAAGTAAGCCCTAATAAATTGGCATTAATGAGTAATAATTAATCTAAACATTAATGAGTAATATTTAATCTAAAGTCTTAAAATCTACTTAAATTAACAAAAGGCATATGGCATAATCTAGGCGGAAATGGCAAGTGTGACATCGCGTCAGGAGAGACAACACCGCTTGCTTTTCAAATGCCTGCCCTTGCTGTAGAAACACATCGACAATACCGTTTAGTGAGATTTCGTTCACTGTTCTGAGGATCCTTGGCAGAGTGGAAAAGAATCCGATGTTAGTTTTATAATTTCCCACAGCAAAGACAGGATTGGTACGCAAGTTACGGCGAGGTACATAAAGGTTTATCTGAGCAAGGATATCATGGGCATCTATACAGTTAGATGTTATTCTGTTGCTTGAGTGCGTGTTATGTTAGGCGAATTCTTCTAATGTTTCCTATATGAATTTCGGTTTTGTGTCGTTATTTGTTTTGTTTGTTTGAATTACTACGTTCTTCTTCCTTTCCGAAGCGGGATCTGGAGCGTACGGCCGCGGTCTCAATTTGGAACTAACACTGTATTCCTTCACTGTCATGCTGGGAAATAAGAAAAAGATGATTGTAATGACCGTGTGTATTTGATTGATCACAAATTGACAATACCGCAGTGAGGGGTTTAATGAAATCTTTAAAAGTTTCTGTGTTTTGTTATTTTTGCGATTTGATTGTAAAGAAATATTAAACTTTCGCTTAATAAGTTTTAAAAAATTGATAGTGAATATGCTGAAGAAAGACAAACATAAACAGCTTCAAGAAAGGGGTGGGTGCTTTCATTCTAGATATCTAGATGCATATTTCAAAGCTAGAGTCGATAAATGGATTGCTAAAAAGACTTGACAGGAAGCTGAGGAATATGTTTCATATATAAGAACATAATTTTAGTTGCTTGAAAATCCTTTTTCGTTTTATTGATGTAGGTATGCTTTAATTTTTTAATTTTTTTTTTATTTCTTTTGAGTTTTTACACAATTAATGTTAAATATGTACAATTATATATACAATAAATAATACACTGACACTCCGGAACGTGCTAGTGGGCTAGTAGAGTAGCTACATCAATAAATAAAAATAAAATTTTATATTATTTTTGTAAACTATGTATTTGTATTTTATGTTGGATTAAATAAGTAAATAAAAAGTTAAAAAAATATTCCGGTGGACTTCTGACAGTTGCGCAATAAAGCGTATAAAGGTTTTGGGATTTTTGAAAACTTTTCCGATTCGAAAATAATGGAGTCGATGTGTAAGTTAGAAATTAGTTTCTTGTCTACAATTTTACGAAAATCCTTGCATTAACGATAAATTAGATGGATCCGAAAGATACAAAAAGAGACTAGACACTTTCAAGATGTGACCCTATAGAAGAACCTAGAGAATAACTTAGAGAGATCGCATCACGAATCACGACTGACGAGGTTCTTAGTAGAATCGAAGTAAGGAGGCACTTGCTTAAGACTATTTCAAAAAGACGCGCTAGATGGATTAGTAGTCACATAGTGCGTCATGAAGGTCTCCTCCATCAGATAATAAAGGGGATGTCATACTACGAGATTTTATCCAAATATATGAGCTGCAGGTCATATGTAGACCTGAAGAAGGCCGCACAGTACAGACCTGAGTGGCAGAGGAGATGCAGAGCTTTGCTGCACACCAATCCAGAGGATTGAAATCAGAAGAATAAATTAAATAAATAAAGCTCGTACTGTTTCGAGTCTCATAGTAACAATTTGCCACGAATAGAGTCGCTCGTACGCACAAAAACCGTTCTATGTTTTTTAACCATTAAATTAGCTATAGTTTACACCATTACAAAGGGCTGTAGGTAGTAGGTACTCAGGTCGAGAATTGCAAGCGCAAACCGAAAGCGCCTGTTACACGTTTGTTGTTAAACCGAAAACTAAACCAAAAATTTTGAACGCTTTTGTCATATGCAATACAGCGGAAGGGCTTCTCTTTGCGAAAGCGAAGGATTACGCCGAGGTTTGAGTAGTATCAAAATAAGTGTTGTTTTTTCAACATTAGGAACCCAAAAACAATTTACTCTTTAGATTAAAATGTATCATTTTTCAATCCTATATAAGAGTGTGCAGATTATACGATAGTGTTGAAAGCGCGGAGTATTAATTATTTTTTCACTGTCACGATTTTATAATTTCATACACCGATTTTAAATACATAATTCTTTGATTTTTAAGTACACCTATATTATAAAAAAAATTAACCTTTTTTGAATTTCTGTTTTATTTTTATTTTCATTTGTTAACTAAACAGATGAATAAGAAAATCTTTATAAATATGAAATAAGGTATTCGACAAAATAATAAGTATTATGCAACAAATTACATTTCAGGCATTATGAAATTATTAAAAAAAAAAAAAAATATTGATCAATGACAAGTTTCATTATCCGTTATACGACGGAGAAATAGGATTGTTATTACAAAAGTGTATATTTTTATTTCATCAAAATAAACGGCACTTAGTGCCTTTTACATAATTCGTTGTAAATACAATACATTTAAGTTGAATTATAAGTAAAAGATAACATTTAAAACATTCATTCGTTCATTTTAATATTTCAAAGATTAAAAATATTGTTGACAATTGTATTTAATATTTTCCAGATAAACTTACACTCTTAACTTTAAAAAGTTAAACCCATTCTCGTGTCAGGGAGAGTCATTCTTACGCTTCAGGTGCTAGTTCAGGGACAATAAAATATTCTAGTGTAAAAACACTGTTTCAAATAAATATTTCACCGAGAGAGCCCGAGACCTCTTTCATGGTAAGCAAAAGCGTTGACTGTTTGACTGCGAGGCGAATATATAAAACAAACAATTATGCCTCCTGGCCTGTTGTGGGGCAGAAAAAAAACATAAATCTTATTTTGCAAACGCGCTGATTATTCCGAATTTTGGCATGTCCATCTTTTAGTATTTGTTAAAATTGGTCTTGCCATGTTTTCTCGGTTTTCCTCGTTTTCTGGACCCATCACCTTTCGCATCGCAAATCTTTTTAGCAGCCTTTCTTTCGCTGTCCATTCGCTCTACATGCCATCTCGAAATCTTTGCACCTATCGTAGTTTAGTGGTATTGTCATCGGAATGATTATTTTTTTTTACTTTTTAGATTTTTCATATTTACTAATACGGTGATGTTAGATGATATTGGTACATATTTTAAATTTATTGTACAATCTAAACATACGAGATCCAATTTGAAGAAAAAAATATTTAAAAGAGCATAAATCAGTAAACCTCTATAAATCTTTTTTTCCTCATCCTTAATCGAAACATATTTTTCCATATTTCATACGACAATGCCCTCGGTACATGGCAGATGGGGAAGCTCTTTTCTCCTATCTCATTCCTGGTTCCCTGGTAGGGCTTGGGGGTGAGAGGGAGGCTTTCCCGGCGTGCAAACAGATTAAATACATTCCAGTAAGGATACACAATGGATCAGTTAATACGAGATATGTACGAAGGATATCGCGAACACTTGAGAGTGAAGGATTTGGTAGAAGAATCACAACGTGTGGAAATGTTCGCTTGGATATAATGCACGAACACTCGTTTTGCGGTGGAATTGAGTACAGACAGCTTGTTTAAGTATGAATAATTTGGTTTCATTATTTTGAAATGGTTTATTAACATAACAATTTCAATAATCTGTTACATTTTTGTGGTAACAGATTTCTCTGGATTGTGTGCAGTCTGCCTAATAAGGTACAGTCGCTTTTAAGCCTGACATTTTTTATATGCAATTCAAAATATTAATAAAACTTTAATAAACATTAATATACCAATACGTAGAACTAGACAAAATAGTCTACAACGAATGTACCTCTCAATGTTTTATTATATATTATACTATATTATTTAGGTTTAAGTAACATGTATTCTTGGCACATATATATACTTTATATTTGTATAAAAACGATTTTTAATTTCTTACATTTGATTAGCTAGGCATTTACAATTAAGTAGTTTTAGTTTTCTTTTTTTTGTTATTGTTTTATTAGTATAGGACTACTTATGCTCTAAATATAGAAAATCTGCATCTTAGAACAGGCTGTGCCATGTAAGATGGAGACTATCATAAACAGAGAACACCCCGTTTTCATTTTACATTAATTGGTTTTATATAGATTCCCTGTTAAAAGTATGTATATTATTTTTTGCAATAAATTTATAAATAAAAAAAATATATGTATATCGACATTTTTAACTCGAGTCGATATCCCCTTTCCGTACCTTATGGTGCATAGGGCACTGCATTGATAAACCAATCGCAGCGTATCTTGATAATTTTTGTTACATGAAGGTAAGATGATCAGTCTTACACTTCAGGTGCCAGTCCAGGGACTTTGAAATATTCTAGGTAAAAAAATCATTTTCGAATAAATATTTCATTTCAACCATGTCAGGAATCGAACCCGAGACCTCTTGCATGGTAAGCAAATAGCCCACTGAAAATATTATTGCTGTAAACTCAAACCAAAAAAGTCCAGATCTTGTCTTGAGTTAACAATACGACAAAGACGGGTCATTGGAGAATTAAGGCCATAGTTTGTTCTATGCTGATCGATGAAACGTACTTCATGGTTTCTCAATCTACGAGTCGAAATATTACATTTGACTTGTTCCAGTAATGATGGAACATCGATTATACCATTTAGTATGACGAACATATACATGGAATCAATATTAGTTGTACGTTTTCGTAGACTTGAAATATTTAACTTTGACTCTATATCAGCATAAGAATAATTACCTCTCTCTAGTCCAAGCATCCACGCTCCTTTTCGAAGCAAGCAATGTTGGACTGATTTAATGATCAAACAATGTGGATAACAAAAGTGCTTTAATTAATAAATTTACATGTTCAAGCTCTATTTTCCCATTAAAAACAGCTGTATTTTGAAAAAAAAAAAAGATGTATTTATTTTTTTTTCAGTTCGAATATTGTGTTTTTTCCGATATACTGTTTTTTTGTTTCTTCAAAGATATTGTATTTAGCAATAAGCTAGCTAAAGTGTATACATTTTTGTACTTTTGTTTTAATAAATAAATATGATTACTCTCGTTATTGATAGACAATACATATTAATTACTAATTTATAAGCGTGAAACAAACAAGTGAGCATGGATAAATGATATATGTTTATCTACAGTAATTAATTAACATCTGACTAAACACGAAGATGAACATGTTATAGGGAGGAATGAAAATAATACATTTTCTTTGTGTAACTTGAGAACATCTTTGAACATAGTTATGTCGTAGATTTTGTATCCATACGAACGTAAAATTAAATGTATAGACAGACACATTGTACCAAACATTACGTTATTATTATTTTTTTATTTTACACGGCTTACCGCCTTTTATGGAACACAATATAATATATTGTA
The DNA here is from genome assembly GCF_059751315.1 of Micrasema longulum. NCBI lineage: Eukaryota > Metazoa > Arthropoda > Insecta > Trichoptera > Brachycentridae > Micrasema > Micrasema longulum. The sequence continues at coordinate 429,979 of NW_028277796.1, forward strand.
ATTTCTGTGTAATATTCTATCTAGAACAACCTTTGAACTATAAAACAATGGGACTTACTTATAAACCAGGTATAAAATTACGCCTAGACACAGTGATAGAATAAGGATGATATTGTAAAAAATCTTACTTATAAACCCCGATTTAAGTTATACCCGATATAGAGCAGGGATAGCGACCATAGAAACTTATTCCACGTTGATACCTGCGTCCAACGTGGTATAACGCTGGAATGAGCCAGCGATCTGTCATCTGTAACATTTTTCAGTAATAAAATGGATTGCATTTATCTCGAATTAAACAATTTCGAAAACATGCTGTCCTTTTAGAGATTTTAAAGTGAAATATCGTATACGCGTGTAAAAATAATAATCTAATTTTCATTACTTTCAGATAATTTTTTTTAGCACTTGTTTTGAAAATGATCCTTGTTATATTTTGCCGTATTTTTACATAAAAAGTTTATTATATTACATCTTTTAATTTATGAAATGAAAACATTTGCGTCTAAACATTTATCTATGGCATATTTCATTTCGGTAAATTTGAGATGCATATATTAATATATTTTAATATTTGGAAATAACGGTCGTATGGACTTATAGAGAAAAAAATATATAGTTATTGAAATTTTTGGACATTTTGATGTTTTAAGAACGATCTCTTCAATTAATTACCCACAAATCGAAACGCTGTTTTCCTGGCGCTACTTACTTTGTCTATTTAATTATATTTCGTTAATTTTGACACACATCTAATGAATCTAAGATTTAATTCGCGACGCAAATAAGATGGAATCTAGTGCAACAGCGTTCACATACTTTATAGCGTGGCGTGACACATAATGCAAATTGGTGTCTAAAAGATATGTGTGAATGCAAAAGTCTGCACCGGTTATATGTTAAGATCTTTTAATCATTAGAAAATTTAGATACGAAAAAAAATATTAAACTAAAGCCATATCAATCATATTGAACTGTGTGCTTCGGGCGCAAGCTTTTGTTCAAGAATCCTGTCACTCGTCAATTTTCGGAAGTCGCATATAATAATTCTAAAGATGAAGAGTCCGGTGGTGGTGGTACTTTTAAACGTTGTGTGGTTGTGTATGTGAGGTAGCGGTGTGTGGAAGGAGGGATGGTGGTCCCGGGTGGGGGTAGGGGGCTCTATTCGCGATCGCGATACAATAAGCTTCTTCCCACAGAGGCGACAAATGAGAATATATTCTTTAGGCTGTTGCTCAATTATACATTTACACGTGAATAGGAAATTCGCATTAAAGTATAAAACAATAATTTGAAATCACTTTCGAGTCCATGTTTTATTTTGTATAACCAGAAAAAAGTATTACGGTAATGTGTGGAATCGGATCAGAGGTCCATAGTTCGAAACTCAAACCCTAGTAATGACCCATTTTTGTAAAACATTAGAACGCATTTTTTTTCGTTTTAAAATTGAGACAGATATAATTAATAAGAGAAGAAAAGGGTCACTACGATTATGTCAGGAAGAACGAATGGATGACGAAAGAATAGTAAAATAGATATATACAGCGAAACTAGACGACCAAGAAAGTCATGTAAAAAGCAGACACAACCGAGGGGCGTGTAAGACAAGATGTATGAATGTAGAAGAAACTAGGCACGTATATCATTATAGACGTGTGCGGCGGTCCATTCTCTCTGCTTAGCGCTACGGAGAAATATTTCAAAATACTGTAAAGATGTTGCATAAAAGTTGTCTGACAAAATTTTCTGAAGTGCGTGAATTATTTCTCTGACTAATTTGTTTCTCTATATAATTAAGTTTACAGATGACCAAAGTATGTATTTAAAAAAAATTCTAAATCTAGCGGATTTTCTTAGTGAATAGGACTCATAAATAAATTTATAAAAACAAATTAATATAGGAAGAACAACAAAATAAAAAAATATTGATGTAAATGTGTATTTTGTAAGTCTCAGAATGGGTTTATATAACTCCTGGAACTTATAATTTATTTATAAATTAAATGGCATCACTTTAGTCTTTGTAATTTTTTTTTTAAAATACAAAAAAAAAACAATTTCTCATTTAAAACCATCTAAGTAGGTATTACAAACAAAGTATTATTAAAGAGTTATTAATGTTAAAAACATCACGATAGGTTATTAGTGATAATAAATTATTACTCAACGGGTACTTTTGTAAAATGAAACTTCATTATCAAATTGCAATCAGTTTAATCCCGTGAAAATACCTAGCAATTAGTGTAGTCATTTTCTAATACCCGATAATTGATTCAGCTTGAATTCAAATCAAACGACCGGCGACCGTACGTATGTATGTGTATTTATACATATCTAGAACGTGATTACATCTCTCTTTTTCTGGTGCAATATAACTAGATAAATACGATGTAATCGAGCTTGCTTTTCCGCCCCGCATTTTAAAAAGCTCACAAATCGAACAAGAAAAATTGCCCAAAAAGCGAGACCATCGAAGCGCTCTCAACATGGCGGCCGGCGGGAAACGCAAAAAAATAAAATGCCTTTGGCGCGCTTTCGCGTTACCCCGCGCCACTGCAGCGCCGCCGCTCACCGCTCGGATGGAGCGAAATTGGCAAAACGCTTTGCCTATTTCCGCATTTGCGGCACTCGCCTTGCAAAGGTATTATTATACAATGTCATAATACCGTACATAAGTACGCGTAAACCTTTCCCTCCAAAACTCATCGCTCGTACAACGCCCGACGCGAATTTGACACACACTCGCGCCTGATAGGATTATAGATTACGCAGATATTATGTTGCCGCGTTCTAAAAATATGAAAGATGGCGTCGAAGATTACAAAATCAGGTACTCATCTGAGAGCGGAAAATCAATCCGCGATTTTAATGTCGAGTGAGGGTTTTTATTCATTACCAGCCGACATACACGTGCTGAATCTGCAGTGTTAGTCGGGGCGGACTTATTAAAATTAATATTTTAATATCAACAAACATCTAATCTTTAGTACCTATTTGCTGCACGAGTAATTTGTAGATACTCGCGTTTGGTCTTGAAGTCTGCAAATAAAATATCTTCTGTCTTGTGCTAAAAAGATATGAGTTAATTCAAAAGTATGCATTGAATCAGGGTACGTACTCATAATTTAAAAAAAATATTAAATTAATTCGCAAAAAAAAAATTCAATTCTTCTTATAGCTACAAAAATATTATATTTTCTGAGAAGCTAAATAAGTGGGAAAGAAGCTTTTTCGCTTTTAATATTTTTTTATACTTGGCCTTTTCAGTTGTGTTGATATGCTTAACATTGGAAATAACACCATACACCTGTACACTCTACATAAATGGTTTCTTGCATGTACACGGTGTTTTAAGGCCAGACAGCGAAACTTTAGAGGAACATCCCTCATAGTAAACATTTAAAAAATCCTAATGTATTTTTTTAAAGCCAATTTTTTCATGAAAAAAAAACGTTATTATAATTTGAAAATGAAGACAATCCTTAATTTCTCAGACTAGAACCCAGCTGCTTCCCTAGTCCGCGTAAGGTGCGTATCGCTTTGTTGGTCAAATACGTCAAATAGTATATCTTTAATCTCTCTTTATTTAAAAAAAAAAACTTAAATATTAAAAAATCATTAGTTTATATTTGAAAGTACATTATAAAAAACCTCTGAAGTTTCGCGGTATAGCTGAATAATCGTGTATAAGTGTTAAATAAAAAGTAACGTATTTATAGAATACATACATCTGTACCTTAAAGAATAAAAAACCGGAAGTACACTTTTTGTCGTTTTGAAGTTAAAAATGCAGAAATTATCGCAATAAGCTAATTTATACGTGAATAAAACAGCAAATTCCAATTTCGTCATAAAAATGCTTTTTTAAGTTAAAATAAAAATTCGATTCCACTTTGTTTTAATGCAAAAAACGTCAGTTGTCTCAAATACGAAATATAAAAAAACTTCTTAACACTGTTCTATATTTTGTTGCTTTATATTGTATTTTTTAAATTTAATGTTGTTTATATACTTATATTTTGTAAAACTTTCATGTATGTAAAAGCCTTATGGGCGTGAAAAAATAATAAAAAAAAAAAAAAAAAAAAAAAACATTATTTCACATTGAGAGCTATTTATACGTTGAAATTATCTAATTCGGTGCTAAAGTTATAACACAATCACAAAATCTTGTTTCCTGAACATTTCGTCCAATGTGACTCTTTCTACTTTATTTGTTCTTTTACAATTTATGTATTTTTTTTTACATTAATGATAATGTTTCCTCACTCCCGTGCCGAAAACATGCCTTATTAAACATAAATAAATCATAATATCAAATACATGTAAAACACGATAAAAACACATAAAACTCGCAAATAAAAACATAAATCTACCTAAATGTTATTAAATATTTGTATATAAGCTCTTACCAATTTTACTATGTCTACCGGTTTCGAGATGTACCCGCCTCTTCGCCAGGACACCAATTAAACCAACACGCAAACCAACATGTAAAACCCACTCTATAGTTGTTGCACAAAAATATGAAACCAACATGACATGCATTTTAATAAGCACATGCACTGATTAGGACAAACATGCACTGATTAAATTATGAAAATATTCTTTTGTTTAAGAATTAAAGAAAAAAGTAGAGGGGATAAGTTTAATAGGTTTTATTGATAATGGATATACAATTGATTTAACAAATACCCTTTTAACTAGAAAACTAAAGAAAAAATCAGTCAAACAATTTTTATATCCTGTCAACAGTAATTATAAAAATACTAATAATGATAATAAATGAAGAAGAATTCTTTATGTAAATACTATATCCACAAATGCATACATTTTTTTACCAAATAATATCAAACCTGCTTTTTATACAAATAACAATATTGGTAAATTATTCCTTAATAATAAAGATTTTTTGTTTTTATTAAATAATTCAGGTGTTTACTAATTAAAATGCAATTCTTGTCCTTGAGTTTACGTTGGAAGAACATCAAGAAATTTTGATATTCGTGTTAAAGAACATATGACGTGTCTTCACAATATTAGTTTCTCCGAATTCGCAAATCACCTAATCAATTTATATCATGACTTTAATAAAAAAACTGGAGATAAAATCTTATATACAAATATTGAAGGGTTAAAAGTAAATAATATGGAAATATTTTACATTAGGAAAACTTTAAAAAATAATGTTTATTTGATCAATAATCAAACAATCTTCCAATATAGTCCTTTATACGATGTTCCACTGTAATAGTCACCATATAAAACCTATTAAGCTCATCCCCTCCCTCCAAACCCTCTACTTATTTCTTTAATTCTCAAACAAGAGAATATTTTCATAATTTAATCAGTGCATGTTTGTCCTAATCAGTGCATGTGCTTATTAAAATGCATGTCGTGTTGGTTTTATATTTTTGCGCAACAACTATGGTGAAGGTGTATAGTGGGTTTTGCATGTTGGTGTACATGTTGGTTTAATTGGTGTCTTGACGAAGAAACGGGTACGTCTCGAAACCGGTAGACATATAAAAGTCGGTAAGTGGTAAAATACAAATATTCAATAACATTTTGTAAAATGTATGACCACAAAGTCAATGCTTTAAATATTAATAATAATATATCTACCTATTTGGCCTGATTCACACATCAGTCCGTGCGCGGTTGCGCCTCCTTTAAGATGCAAATACGTTACATATATGATTGTGGTGATGATGTATTTATGTCTGCCAATCAATTATTTTTATTTTAGCACCAAAACAGGCCAGGAGGCCCAATTGCAGTGGCGATAATTCGCCACTGCAATTGGGCACAGAATTGTTGAATTGTAATCAGCACAAAACACCCAGGCTTAAGAAAAATAATATTTAATTTTTGTATTCTCACCGGGAATCGAACCCGGAACCTTCCGCGCGTGAGTCAAATGTCTTAGCCATGACATCACAGAAGCCACCGTACAAATAATATAAACGATCTTTTATTGTAAATACAAAAAGCGTAAATAGTGTTTTATTGCAAGTTTAAACGCTATTTTTTATTTTGTTTTCAGAAACATGAGTGCAGCCAACGGGGCGGGAGCTGGGCCGGTCCCAGGATCCGGCGGACTGAGGAGCGGACTCAGCAGCGGAGGGGGAGTGGAGAGGCCCGGGGAACTCCGCAGCGCGGAGCTGGTCAGCAGACTCCTAGCGGCCACTCCGCCCTACCTCTACAACATGCCTCTCGTCCCACACTCCTACTTCTTCAGCGAGATGCTGAGGTCCTTCGTCCACGCCAAAAACAACAACGACCCCAACAGGCAGAACCAAGCTGCGGTGCAGCCCCCCGCACACAGAAGATCGCGCAAACGATCCTGGAATCAGAGTAAAGTTTCTCCAACTCTAGAAGGAACTCCCAGTAAGCAGGAGTGGACTCACCGACCCGATATATGGAACACGAGAAATGTGCCGCCGCAGGAAGAAAGACAACACGTGTACGAAGACAAATATCTCGAACCAACCGGAGATATCAATAAGAACCAACAACTCTATGAAAAACCGCTAGAATTAACTATCAACAAAAACAGTTTTTCAAGGCACATGCCAAATTTTAAGTTTTCCGAAAAAACAGAATCAGAAGATAAACCCCCTTCTCCGGAGTTAGAAAATCAATCCAAATTGAGGAAAAGTCCTAAAGCTGCGGATGGAACGATTCATTTAAAGGATGAAAAGTTTCTCGGAAACATGATTACTCCAGCGGGACCTTCTGCTCCCGCTTTAGCTCTACCGCCTCCCCCCCCACCCCTGTGGTACCCTCCCCTATATCCTCCTCCGTATGGCATTGATCCTTTAAATTTTTTTATCGACCTCAGAGTCTCCGGTCACATTTATGACAGAAAACACGGCGGTAAAGAAGCTCAAAATCTAAGTTTGAACGTCAACCCCCATTCTGGGCATCAAGACTTACCCGTGCCAGAAATAAATCCTACCGCGCAAATTGCTCAACTCGGAAGTGATAACAACAATACTTCGGCATTTAAAGACAGCGTAAAATCGAACCGACACGTTTCGGCATTTTCCGTACCGAGGCCGCGTGAAGCGAACGGCAAACTATTCCCAATTAATCTTTGCCACAATGGAAACAATAAATTCAATATGAAATATTACGACGATGTCGACGCCAAAGTCCACGAGAGGAACATATGCGGTAAAAACATTACGAGCACCCATTACGTCATGCAAAACCTCAAACGGATTTACGGCGATTTGACGAACAGTTCGAAGCAAGAAACGAAGGAAGAAGTAGGCGACAAAGCGGAAGAGGAAATGGCCGAAGATTTGGACGGCGCCGACGATTCGGATTCTTCCGAGACAAAAAGAAAAAGGAGGAAAAACCTGAGAGCTCTCATAGGGCTGGAATTAGTTGTAGATTATGTGAAGAGTGGCAAAAGAGGCTCAGCTACTAAGGGGAATGAAGAGGGCTACAGCGAGGAAGGGAGGGATTCTTCAAGCGATGTGGAAGTTTTGGGGGAACAACAAGGAGATTAATCACTCGATCGATATTCGTAGAAGGACCAGAATTATGTGGTGTTAAAAGTTTGCACAATGTACCTACATGTAAACATACAACCGTTAATACATTATTATAAATGTTAATAATTTATTTGATGTTCAATACAATTACAACGAAGATTTTTCAAATTGCCAGTGTTGAACAACATTTAAAATATTTGTACATTCAAACTATATACTAATCATTGTAAATACTCGTATACACATAAACCAACGTGTATTTTAAAATAACTAGTCAATAAAACTACCAATTTAGAAAGTAAAATAGGCGTAGGTCAGTATTAAAATGTGCAATATGTATATTTTGGTGAATCACATGGATTTCTCTTGGGATATGTTTGAATAGAATAAACAAAAACAAAACATATTTAAAAAATAGGCGCTGACAATTTAAAACCCGAAAAACTTTGAAAAAAGTGTTTTTATGAAACGTTACTCTTTTTCAGTGTTTCGATAGACATTTGGAATTAATATTTTACATAATTGATTAATGTGCGGTTTGCAGTAAATTATTTGTGAATACTAGAATACACTGAACACTGAATTTTTAAATAGAAATTTCTTTGCTGATTTTTTGTAACGTGTTCATATAAATACGATAACCAAAAGAGCCCCAAGGGACAATCTAAGATAATTTAAGTAAAATAATTTTAAAAATAAACAAATCTTAGATACCTGCTTAAAATTACCAATTGTTTTGAATGCTAAATATTATGTTTGTCATAATTTTTAGTTTTTCAACTTGCTAATATAAATAACGCAATAGAATTGTAATTATTGTAATAAAATATATAAAAGTATTAAAATAGCTAATATGGCAGTAAATCACCAAAACTTAATTAAATATCTAAATGTACCTAATTGCATTAAGTTTTATTGTGTAAATCAATCATTTAAATACCAAATTAATTATTGTATCAAATATAAATGTAATCGTATATGCATAAAATAAAACTATTAATCGATTAATTTGTTTTATTGCTTAAGTTTTATTGCCTAGGATATATGCATAGTTTTTATGTTTTTTTTTTAATATTTATAAATCATATAATACAAAGTACAATATAAATTGATAACATTCCCAGGAGTCACTGTAACTCAATTCGGTACTTAAATAATAAAAACATATTTTTAAAAAGTATAGAACGACGAAGAAACAAAGCAAGTTTAACGTCTTTATTTTATTTATTTCGAATACAAACAGATATACAGGTTAAATGAATAAAAATAAAAACTATAAAAAATGTATACATAGAAGGGCCTGCCATCCAATAATATGTATTCACTAAATTATACTACAATAAAGCGACGACCGACGTAAACCTATGTAAAACTATATAAAGAATAAATACAATACATATTAAAATAAAATAAATATGGACAAAACTAGGAGATAGAGGGAAGGAAATTAATAAATAATGGTGAAGGATGATTGAAGGAAAGTAGGAGTGGAAAATTTCATTTGATTTCATGATTAAGAGAAAAAAAAACAGACATAACGTCTATGCTCTGTTATTCTGAATAAAGCCTATTTTTTATTGTAATTTTTTTTTTTAAATAAATATTTGAGTTCTTACGATTTACCCAAATATTTAATTTTGAGGGCCATTTTCAACGAGTTGTAAATAACTCACCATAAGAAAATGGGAATCGAGTTGGGGTAGAGTGGGGTTCGAACCACGGATCTTTGGTACGTGAGTCTGAGACACTAGCCACAGGACCACAACCCGATTAGTTCTCTTCTGTATCCATTATATAGAGTGTGAAATATATCGAGACTATTCATTTTTTTGTTAAATACTTCAATAATTTTATAATTTATAACTAAATACGAGTAGGTATATCACAACAAACCAAAAAACTTTTCTTACACAAACAAAATAAATGAAATCACAAAGCTTCCGAGAATGGAGAAAGTGATAAATCTAGAACTAGGGAGATAAGGTTGTTATCATATGCTACGCAGACGATGCAACCATAGTGGCAGAATCAGAAGATAATTTACAACGCATGTTACACAAATTTCACCTAGATTTCAGAAATGAAACATGAGCATTTATTTTAAAAAATATATTTTTCTCATTTCATTATATAGTGACACGATAAATTCTAAGTACCTACATGAGTATAATTTCTGATGGTTAGAACATACCTGTCTCAGTTAGTAATACAAAAAGTCAACATATTACAACAGAGATGAAGATCAATTTAGAGAAGATAATAAAAGTTTATATTAGCTCTTAAGATGTTATGAAATAACTTAATAAAGCATAAATAAATCTGTACATATTTTGAGTTTGTCCAAATTTTTGTAGACAAGGACTGGATCCAACTACCTGGGGAGCTGTTAATATTAACATATTACAACAAAGACGAAGAACATTTTAGAGAAGGTAATATAGAAGTCTGGGCATCTACAGGGCTTATAACCTGTCATTGGCTGGTTTAACTGGTCACTTTACATACTGTGTAACATTCACCATTCTACCCATATTTGAACATCTATAATCCTTTAATTCTTTCATCTATTGATGTATGTGAAGTTTTAACTTCCGCTATTTACGTACAATAGAGTACAATATACCTATATATAGCATATATATATATATATATACACAAGAGTACAATATTCCAAAAATGTATAATATGCTCTCATTAAATATGAAATTGACGAAAAAACTTATCAGGCTCAACCGAGAAAGACGGATGCTAAAAATCTAACTTTTAGAACGTACTTTTTTATATAGCATTTTTTTGTGTTTTTTTTTTTATTTGGACATTTTTGTAACATATTTCCAATGCACATGGGAATACATATTTTCTTTTTTTTCCATAGTAAATAAGAGTTTTTTTATATGTTTTATTATATATAAAAAAACATTTTTTATATATTTATATAAAAACATTTTATATATATAAGAACTTAACTATAAGCACCTGCTGACGAACGGCATTTTATGCAGTTCAGTAGGACTTGATATTTTGTATTGTACTTTTTGTATGTTTTTGATAAATTAAAAAAAAAAACAAAAAAATCCTAAATACATACTAGGCAACGCCTGAAAATTTTCAATTTCTATACTTCTTCATTGTATCGTATCGTATTATAAGTGCTACGATTTTTTAACTTTTTTTTTTTAATAAAGAAATATCTGCGTTCTTATGATTTATTCAAATATTTAATTTTGAGTGACATTATGAAAGAGTTGTAAATAACTCACTATTAGAAAATGGAATCAAGTTGGGGTAAAGTGGGATTCGAACCACGGAACTTTGGTCCGTGAGTTCGAGACACTAGCCACTGGACCACAACTCGATCTCGTAATTATCAAATTACTCCGTGTGTGATGTCACAAGTTTTCTTCTTGGAGTACTGCTGATTAGTGAATCTATCACAGCACAATCGTTGGTTGATTTGAAAGAGCTAGTGACGTCGTTCAAAGTAGTTATTTATTTTTTCATACATTTTTAAGAAACTTCGCCGTACAATTTTATGAACTGATTTTTACCACGCGCAAGAAAATCTTTTTTTTATCCAATTTCCCTTAGCACTGAACTTCCTCATTGGAGTGTCGATGCAGTGTCCCATGCAACACTAAGTGCTGATAGAGAAATGATGATGATCATTTTTACTATTTATTTAATGACAGGCAAACGCCAGTGGCTGATCTCCATTCGATTTCCTTTTGGCCGAGAGTAGCCTCTAAATACATAAAAATAGAGCTGAAAGAATATAAACGTTTAATAAAGGCAGATTGGTGAATGTTACACAGTGTGTAAAGTGGCCACTTAAACCAGCCAATGACATATCATAAATCCTGCAGATGCCGTGGCTTCTATATTCCCTTCTCTAAAATGTTTTTCATCTCTGTTGTAATAAAAATATTAAAGGGTGGTCCAATCATAACGCACGGTGTCAATTGTAAATAAAACAAAAAGAATTCAGAGGATTATCTTATTTTTTTTATTATGGTAAAATATGTATTACAATTAAACGTAGTTATACAGAAAGCAGCCAGCCAGCCTTAGAAAAGTGAGCCTGAGATAATAGCCATTTTGTGAAAAGAGTGAATTATAAAATCTACACAATAGTTTGAATGTCTTTGACTTTAACAAACGATAAACAATGAATACATATTTTTTTTTTATATATTACAAACATGAATCTTATTGTGTATTTGACCAGTATAAAAGATTTTTAAAGTACCATAAGATTTTTCTAGTTTTGTGGGTGTTTCCTGCAAATTGAGAAATGCCGTTTTTGTGATCGACACCTTTTTCCGGAGGTGATTAATACAGTTTTTTTTATATGAAAGCGGTCTGGCTGTTTTTAGCAGAACATAGAATCGACCCCACTGCACCCGATAACATCAATATCTATTTTTTCAAAATTGTGGACTGGCTGCTTTCTGCATAACTACGTTCAATTGAGGTTCAGTGTCGTTAATGTGCCGAATTATCTCATCCTTTATTATCTCTTGAATTGTTCTTGGCTAGCATTTGGCCGCTTTTTTTTTTGTTCACACATCATTTTCATAGATCTTTCTATCATAATAAAAAAAAGATAATTCAACAATGTTTGAGCATGTCCAAAAGCTTGCCGACTGGCTGGATTTTCTCCCTCGTGGAGGGAGTTTTTCATATTTAAATTTATTTTAACAGAGAGGGAAAACATGAATGTTACACAGTGTGTAAAGTGGCCAGTTAAACCAGCCAATGACAGGTCATTAACCCTGTAAATGCCTAGACTTCCATATTCCCTTCTCAAAAATGTTTTCCCCCTCTGTTGAAATAAATTTAAAAAAAAAATTATCTGAAAACTTTTTGTTTTATTTACAATTAACATCGTGCGTAATGGTTGGACCATCTTTATAATAAAAATAAATTTATCTTAATTTTCCATGATTTAAATGATTTGAATGACCGGTGCAAATTCGGTCATACTCTAACAATGTTTTCATCTCTCTTGAAATATTTATTTACAACTTATAAGTAAAAACTAATTATTATAAAATATTTATCGATGGCTTTAATCGTGGAGTCGTTGGATATTATGCTACAAAGGGTAGGTAAAAATACAATCTTCGTACGACAAAGGGGGATTAATTATATTTTCAGAGGGACGAATGAGGATTTTAAATTACAATCGCAAGCGTTAAAAATGTAGCAACATAACTTAAATAAGGGCGCCATTTTGTCTGCCCACGGATTAAGTGATTTAAATTTAAATAATTCACTGTTTTGAAACTATGGATGCAAAAAATAATAAGTAGATTATCGTTTTCAAAATGTTAAAAATATAATATGATATATAACTAACTAACTAACCATCACGCCATTTCCCCAGAGGGGTAGGCAGAGAGGATAGAACGCCACACCACTCTGTCCTGGCACACTTCCTTTGCTTCCTTCACATTCATACATCTTCTCATGCACGCACGTCGATTATTCCGACTTTTCACATGACCACTTTCAAGAATTTGTTGTACTTGATCATGCCATGTCTTTCTCGGCCTTCCTCGACTTCTACAACCAGACACATTCGCATCATAAATCTTTTTAGCCGTTCTTTCATCATTCATTCGCTCCACATGACCGAACCATCGCAAAAGACCTTTCTTCATTTTGTCGATAATGCTTAACTCAGCCTTGCATTCTGCTCTAATTTCGACATTAGGGCACCTATCATACATTGTTTTTCCGCACATTCGCCTGAGGGATCGCATTTCAACAGCATTCAGTCTACTTTCGTCCCTTTTTTTCCAACTCCATGCTTCGCTTCCATACATTAGGGTTGGTACCAGAACTCCATTATGAACTGCTAATTTAGCCTCTTGCGATAGACACTTATTTGCTACGACAGACTTTAAGGCACCATTAACTCTGTTACCGGCACTAACCCTCCTTTCAATATCCTTGTCCATATTTCCATCTCTAGTAAACATACTACCCAGATATACAAATTCTTCGACCTGTTTCAAACTATCTCCATTTACTACAATCTTACATTCAGTCATAGTTACATTTCTTTCAAAGACCATGACGTTCGACTTTTGCACATTCATTAGCAAATCACTCTCCTTGCACACTTCGTAAACCTTTGTAACCAAGGATTGCAGTTCCTCTTCGCTGTCAGCTAGGAGGACATCGTCATAATATGATATATACATTGAAAATATTCCTTTTATGTACTTTTTATTTAATATTCATATTTTTACTTTTTTAGAATTCAATTTTTTTTCCCCTCTCCTGCATTCATAATAAATTAGACTATTGTGATACAAGTAAACACAATTTTACTACCATGCGTGTTTGCAATAAGGTCATGAGGATGAATGACATTACCCGACTAAGATCCTCCATAAAACTTGCCAAAGTTACGGGGAAAGGGGTAGTGAAATTAGTAGAGACAAATTCAATTAAGATCGTGATATACAAAATTGAAAACATTAAAAGATTAACTAATGAGTTGAATAAATGTATTGACAAAAAAGCATTGCTTTGTTGTATGAGTGAAACCGATAGGAAAACCCACGGTCTTTACAACGGTTTCGGGTATGTGTAGGAATTTTCAGTGCTATTTTACGAAACATATTAAATTACCAAAGTTAAAAATTTAAAATCCTGTTAATTAATATGTACGGAAAGATAAACACCGATTTCCATTCTAATTTAATGTAGCGGGTACCCAGATTTGGCGGAAAAGGAGATTTCCCTTCCTTTTTGGACGGAGTTTAAATAATAGAACCTGTCTGAACGCATATACGTACATACTTCTCCACACTTAGGTAAACATTACACCCGCGTGTGTATGTGGGGACATCAAAGGGAGACGCATGCACAAAAGTGGAATAATTTACGATAGCTTCGGGTTTGCAAGGCATAAGGATCGCATAATTCCAAATATTCACAGTTAATTTTAAATAAATATACTAACAGCGTTTTGCATCAACAGAAATATTTCCTTAATTTAATAAACTTTTATTATATTTAGAATCGCGAAATAGGGCACACATATTCTTACGTGCGCTCTAATAATAAGAATTTACATATCTCGCCGTTCATATTTCGGAAAGGCGTATCTCAAATTTATTGATTTTTGAGATGACCCTTTAAGAATTTGGTTGGAAATTTTTAGCCTTTAAAAATTATTAAAAAATAATCCTACTGTATTTTGCTGGGTTTAAAATAAATAAATAGACAGTATGATGCCCATTTACTCCATAAACTAATAAAACTTTTTTTTTAAATATTCATAGTTTAATTTCGACAAAAAATGAGATACGCCTTTTTGAAAAATGGACGTCGATATGTACTGTATAAGTTGTTTTACACAAATTTCTTAATCTTCAGTTCGAATTTAGATTTTTTCTCTTCATAAATGTTCTTTCCATCATAATAGCCACTCATATTTTCACAGAAATTACTACTCAGAATAATATTGCGGTGCCCTCCAACATACCTATCACAACAGTTGTTCCAATACACGAAGGTGCTGAATATGAGACAACTGTACCTAAAATAAGGACTCACACACTTCTGGTCGATCAGTAAGGAGAGATCTCAGCAAAATGTTCGTACGAGGTTTTCCCAGAGCACAATTCAATTATGTCATACCCAAAACCCGTAAGACTTTTGCTCAAAGACATCTCTCCTTTATCGCACAGAAAGTGTTCAATATTGTGGAAGAACGTATTAAGCTTTCAAGGACAAAAACTATTTTCAAGAGAGGAGTTAAGAACTGGATTTTCCTTAGTGGGAGGGATTTAAGTGGGAAACTCCTTGATGATTTTCCGAATGTTTGAGTTTACTGCTTACCATATATTTGTTTTTTTATTGTTATTATTATTGTTGTGTTTCTGATCCTATAAAATATTTGTGATGATATACTCATGTGTCTGTGTCAACTAATTGCTCATCCCAACTCAACACAGGACTTTTAGTCCCACGGAGTTGGGACTTGGTGTCCCAAATAATGTGTAATAAACTGTTATTAAGTGAATAAATAAATAAATACTTTTTTACTGCCTTAAATAAAATGGAATTTTGTGATTTCGCCCCTTTTCTAAATGGGAGACTGATTTTTATCTTTTTTCTGGTATTGTGACCGTGTTTATGTTAGCTTTGATTTTTTTTCCAAATTCTGTGTATTTTTAAAATTAATTATATTATACATAAATATCATCGTATTGAAATATATTTTTTGCTTATACATGCATATAAGTACTTTTAATTAATTTAATATTGAATTTACACTTGTGTACCGGTTTTTCATCAAAATAATTCACAGGGGTAATTTATACAGCGCCTTTTTAGAAAATCATCTTAAGACGATACGCGGTCCGATATTTCTCCATACAAACGTATTCCCGTATTTTTCCCTAAATTATGGCACTGGAGTTATGTTTTTTTATTCATATTATAAATAACAACCATTGACGTATCACTATGGATTGTTTTTTTCTCAGTCTGACGATGTCGATCACTGGTAAAAATTTATAAATAAAAGTGGAATGAAACTATATACTTATTTTTATTATTATAAATAAATATATTGAATCATTAAGATTTAAAATAAATAAATAACGGGCATAAGTATGGGACAAACTACATTACAATAATAAATATTATTCCAGTATCATAAAGATTTGAAAATAAAATAATGGGACCATGGAATAAGAATTACAATAGAATCTTAATTATATGAATGGGGCACAATATTTTTTTCAGTTATTTACTTGTACTGCCATCTAGCGGAACTTTCCTACAATACTTATGTAATTTGCATTCCGAATAAACATGGATACAATTCGATGAACGCTTTTCTTTCTTCCATAAAAATGAAATAAATATTATTGTTACCATTTACATAGGTACGTAACGTTGAAGATTAACATGTCAAAATTCGTAATAATCGATGCGCGTTTATAAGAAGACGTATGAATGTAGAGGAAGAGAGATCATTATGCAACGACAGTGATATGGCGTTTTATATTCTGCCTACCCTTCAGGGAAAACGACGTGTTAGTTTTTATTTTTTATTACTAGGCATGGTTATGATTTTTAATAACCGTAGCTAGAGATGCATAGGGCACTATACTGTTTAACTTATTGCAGTATAATCAGATTATAATAATTTAGTATTATTAATCAATTTTTTTTAACAATTTTTTTAAAAATAAAACGTGTATTCACGATGTCCATGGTGTTCACTTTACTTCGGAGTGGGAAACTGAGGTCATTTTCTATTTCCCTGACTGTCAGCAATTTGACATCCGTCTTAGGTAAAATTAGTCATTTGGGTGTTTTTGAAAATATATTGTACTTAATTATGTTTGTTATTATATTTTGTACCTTTTACATTATTTTTATATAACTTTTTTATTTTCTTATTCTTTGAATTGAAATTTATCTTGTTTCTATTTACTTTATTTTTATTACTGTTTATAAATATATGTATTTTTAGTTTATTTGCAACTTCTAAGTGCCTAACATTTCTTAATTGTTAAATTGCTTTTAATACCGATAATGTACTTAATCAATGGCTTACACCACTGTTAAAATTTTATATTGACTGTTTTCACAATTTTCGTTTATATACAGGGTGTTCTTTAAACCCTGTCACATACGAAACCACGATGATCAGTATGAGCAAGAAGGCATGTTGGCACATTAAAATATTTTTTTAGAACGACTAAAATCATGAAAAATAAATATAGAAAAAAAACAAATGGTTGCTCACTTCTGCATATGTGACCGGGTTTAAAGAACATCCTGTATATTCTTATTTTCTGTAGACAATATATGTAAAAACTGTTGTTTTTTTCCCAAATAAAAATAAATAAATACAGGAAACGTATGATTCACCTTCTGTACTGTCCTTAAGATGATAGTGGGCATTGGTTTCCGGGTGAGTCACACAGTTTACAACATAAATGTTGTCAATAAATAGAATAGTAAAACTTAACCAAGAAGTTTGATGGATCAAAGTTAATAGCTATGGAGTTTTATCTCAAAATATCTACAAAAAAACGACAAAATTATTATGTCAGTTATTAGTTAAGAATTTCCAACAATACTGAGAACGAAATAACGTACTTGCTACGAGTGTACAGTAAACAGTAAACTCTCACACACCGGCGAATTAAAATAATTATTTTCAAAACGTATTATGAATTGTGGAGTGATAAATGTAAAAAGTAAATGTGGACGTTTACAAATAATGTTAAAAACATAATGAAATGGACCTTTTCTCTTTTAAAGGGTTGGCGTCCTTATGTGCAAAATAATAATAATAATGAAAGTGACGGAGGGTATGGCGGTCTGCATATTCATGAGGAGTGGGTGTCGGAAGGGGTGATGGGAAGGTAAAATCCTCCCCAAAAGTTTTAAAAATTAAGACGATTATAATTTCATTTAATTAGCATGCTAATCTAAATAAAATAGGATGCTAAATGATATTGATATATTTAGTTGAATTATTATGTTTAATTCGGAAATCAAATAGTGTTCCTACACATAAAATCACCTTGTATACTAATTAATTTTTTTAAAAACTTTTTTTAAAAGAAATATTTGCGTTCTTATGATTTACCTAAATATTTCATTTTGACGGCCATTTTCAACGAGTTGTAAATAACTCACTATTAGAAAATGGGAATCGAGATGGAGTAGTGGGATTCGAACCACGGACCTTTGGTCCGTGAGTCCGAGACACTAGCCACAGGACCACAACCCGATTATTTATTTATAAATGATACAATTTAAGATTAAAGCAGTATTTGTCATAAAAAACGCTAGCACAGCACGTGTGTGTAAAGGTCAATGGATAATTTACATCGTGATTTGACATTTCCAATAGTGTCGAACAGAGATGTGTAATTTCGCTCTAGCAGATCATCGTATGCGTCGATAACCGTGCGAAAGAACTTTAAAATGCATGGTTTAAGGCTGTAGTCCGGTAAAACGCACGCAAAATGAGGAAATCATACGATTTTGTCATTTTAAAAAGATTGTTTTTTTTTAATCGCGCAATAATAATAATAAATAAAATACATAAATTAGATAACAACAAAATTTTTAAAGGTATTTCTGTTTAAAAATATACA